>NC_080054.1:9951379-10148879 GCF_026212465.1 Amaranthus tricolor
TTTAATAAATTAATTAAAATCACTAATAATGCAAGCAAATTGAAGTTATAACACTTAAACTGCATATAAAGCCAAACTAAAACTACACTTCCAAATTAATTAAACATAACTAGGTTCTTTTTTATTTAACATGGCTATATAAAATCAAGAGCTAATGAATGTATTGGAATTTGCTCTTCCTTTCCAAGCTTTTTAACAATCTGCTTCAAAAAACTTTTCAGCTAAGTACATTTTCTGCATATGAAAATACTATACTGTAATATAAGGATCACATTCAAAATATTCTCTAATTAACCTTTTGCAGTAAAAGGTTTATTAGAACATAGTTATTATAGAGATCAAGCATTTGGCGTGACTCATTGACAAGAAAGTTTCTTTGCAGTGCCAATGTATGTTTTCTCATATCTTCTTTACATGAACTGTTTCGTAGATTATTGGATATTATCTCGTGTTACAATTCACCAAGACGTTTTATTGCATGACTCATGATTTGTAGGATATAATTTATAGCCAGCCAAAGGTCTAATTGTAGGTTTCATAAAATATGATTACTTGATAATTTAAGTTCTTACCTCTCATTCCGTTTCTCCAACAATCTTGCAAGAGATGCTTTCCGAGCCATAGGCACATCTGCAGTCAATAGCACAAGGAAAATGTTATGATTGGTGTGACTGGAGTGCACATTTGGTGTGTGCATTCATGTGGTGACTCTTGGGATGGAATCCCATAAGTATGTCATGAATGGTTGTATTAAGATGAGTCTTAATGATTGTGGTTTATGATGATGATTAAAGTATGAATTAATGAGTTACTCATGGGAGTTATGGGACTTAATGAAGAAGTGCAAAGGTTTAATTCAAGATGCTCAACTATGCAACTCGAGCAATACTGTCAGAAACCCTCTGAAGTGCCGCTCGACCAGCTCGCTCGACCGAGCGAGCTTCAGGATGGGTTGAGCGATGTTTTCGATACTCCTAAGATGTTGTTTTTGACTCTTCAAGTTCTTGGAGATGTTTTATTATCATTTATTCATAGCTTTAATATACTTAATGTAACTTAGTATGACGTCTCCTATAAATAGAGAGTTCTCAATCACACTGTAATCAATCCACAAAATATACCCCAAGCCAAACACTAGTCTATATCTCTTCTCTATTATAATTCTCCATATTTGAGAGTTCTTTGAACTCCTTTGATAATATAAGAGATGCTACACACCGGAGGACGTAGCCTAAGTTGGGTGAACCTCGTTAAATCTTTGTGTCGTTTTGTTGCTTTATTATCTCCTACAAATATCGATATCATTGATAACGTAATTTGTTTGTCACTAAACTTCATACATTCGATCTTGGCAATACTGGAGTTTGAAACACATTGTTTGAACTCTAATACATCGTCGTTTTTCAGAAAACTTTCAGAACTATATGAAATTTATTTTGGAACTGATTTCAGAACATTTATTTTGAAATTTAAATAAGTGAGGAGTAACAACTGGTTTGATTGGGCTTGCTTCAACTGCTGAAAACTAAAGGGCTTCATGACAGAAAACTAATAGGTTTCATTTGCAGCAGCCTCAACAGCACCTTGACAGCAACATGCGGCAGCCACGAAAGCAGCAACACGAACAGTAGCAGCCACAAAAGCAGCAGCAGTCGCAGCACACGGCAGCAATGACAGCAGCAACGACAGCAGCAACTCCGACGTTCGACAGCAGCTGCGACGACATTTACAACATCAGCAGCTGCAGCACACGACAAAACCGACAACAGCAATCTCAACACGATCAACAACAGCCATGGCATAAAATGGAACAACTAGATACAAACATCACACCATCTACTGGATGCCACAAAAGTAAATTACATGCACTAGCAAATCATCCCACCAAATTCGATACATAGTTTAGAACACACTAACAACTAATCTAGATACCATAAAAGAAAACAAAAACAACAAAAGACATAATAAAACACACCAACAATGAACATAGAATGTATCATTTCACAACAAGGATACTTGTAGTGATGACATTTAAAAAATAAAATTTATCATTACTTTATTAGAAGATCTTTTAATCTCATACCTACTAATAATTCAATTAGTTTTTATTAAAATTGTAAGTGACAGCAAAACTGTAACACCCGAATTTCCTCCTGTCCTTTACGGTTTTGGTTTCGTTAAGGGGTCGGAAATTACCCCTTAACGAAACCAAAACCGTAAAGGACGGGAGGAAATTCGGGTGTTACATAAACAACGAATTTTAATCAAATTGAATTGTAGAAGTTGTTGTGTTGGAATTCTTGGTTAAGCGAATGCAAGGGTTAGGCTGAAATAGTCAAAGAAATTAATCTCATTTTAATCATGAATTTGACGTCTAAATTTCATTTAATTAGTGATGGCAGTAATAAAAAAAATCTATGATGATTGGAAAATTGTTAATTTGTAACATGCTTATGAATCGTAACAACTATCGTAATCTTTAAAGGTAAAACTTAA
Organism: Amaranthus tricolor; assembly: GCF_026212465.1. Classification (NCBI taxonomy): domain Eukaryota; kingdom Viridiplantae; phylum Streptophyta; class Magnoliopsida; order Caryophyllales; family Amaranthaceae; genus Amaranthus; species Amaranthus tricolor. The sequence continues at coordinate 9,953,876 of NC_080054.1, forward strand.
AGTTGAGTAACTACCCACAACATTTCAGAAATATTGTAATACTTACTCGAAAACTTTATTTACCCAAGTTGGGAATAAATAAAATATTTCATACACATATACAAGTGATTTTTAAATATGACTTACAAGTTATATAACTTGTTACATGTACAAGAATTTTTACCCAAACTTTAAATTATCTTAGATAAACCTTTCTTACACCAGAATAGACCGAATTGAGGATAAAAGCCACCTCAAATCAACCCCAAACAGCAGCCCCATTTGGCTGTCCCATACCCCTTTTTAGCTCATTGTTAACTTACATGCACAACCTAAACACTCTACCCAAAATCCCCTTTGTTCTTATGTAGATTGTGCATCATTACAAGCATGCAAAGGCTAAAATAAGAAGAAAAAACAGCTCATAATATATTAATATGTCATTTTATCCAGCCATAAACACAAATACATTGCTCCCAAATTCATTCAAGAACAAATAGGAGAATCCTACTAAGTTTCAACTACTAAAACACCTTCTTTTTTCATCGATTCTTTTTCAAAAACCCATCAAAAACTTTTGAAAACTTACGTTTTTAAACTCAAATATTCCATAAAAATAATATTCATTTCAAGAGCTTTACGTAGAGACCGAACTTGAAGAAATCCATCAAGAATAGAGTAAGTTATGCTTATTCCTTTATTTCACTAGTTTTGTTAAAACTTGTTCATGTAAAACTTTTTTTACATGAAATCTTTCTATAAACTAAAATTATTATAAAATGGGTATTTCATCATAATAACTAAGAAAAATAATCTCTTAAGAAGGCCTAGAAATTTAGGCTAAAAGAAGTGTTGGACCTCATAGGTTTTGATGATGACTACACTTCGTATAAACGAATGTATTTTTTAGAGATTGTTTGCAGGTCAATATCCGGTCGTGACTAAGATCGTTGATAGTACCTATGACTTTTTCTATGAACGTGTACTCGTCAAAGGAATCCAAAGAAGTTAGAAAAGGCATATCGCTTAGGATGTCAAATGTAGACAGAAGGTCTACTGTTCTCAAGTTTGATGTTCTAACGCTGCTGGAAATTGGGGACTGTGCACTGTTCCCAGACTGAAGTCAGGAGATAATACGTCTGCTGGAATTCTGATTATTATTATATTTTCAGAATTTTAGTTTATGTATTAGTTAAAATTAATTAATTGCATTATTTAATTATTATGTTAATTGGCAAAATATTTTTTAACCACTTAACGAATGATTTTCTAAATCCTTTTTATAGGTTTTTGTTTCGGATCTATATTTAGTGTATAACTAAATTAGCTAAATATAGTGAAGGGAACAATAGCTGATTTTAGGGATCCTTGGCTATTATTAGTGAAAAGTAACCTCTACCTATTAGTGGAAAAGGGAACCATAGCTAATTTTAGTTAAAGGGAACCGTAAGCTATTATTAATATAGGGGAACTATAACTAATTTTCCTATTATTAGTAAAAGGTCACGGTAGCTAATATTAAGGAAACCGTGACTTTGATTTAATCAAATGTACACCTATTTTAGCAATAACCGTAGGTTTGACCTTACTAATTGAGATCCATATTATTCTCCTTATTATTTGGGATAAGGGAATAGTGGGCAGTTACCTCCTTTTTGTTAGGGATTTTAACTCTATAAATAGAGGATTCGGTTATTCCTCAAATTGTGTATTCGTATGGGCCTTGATAATTCATACGTTATTTTTGGAAAATTAACAAGAAATATTTTTGGTCAAAATTCCCAATTAACTTATAATATTTTCTTGTGCAACTCTTTGATTTTATCTTTAGAGAATTTTTATCCTTGTGTAAGGGTTTTTGAGTGAATTATTGTAATTAGACTTGGGTGAGTCTAAGGAAGAATTAGATAGCTTCTAGTGAAGCTAGAGAAGAGATAAGCTTGGAGTAAAGCTAAGAGAGTTGCTTTGAGTGAAGCAATTGAAAAGAGAAGTTGGCCTAGTGGAGAACGCTTCGAGTGAAGCAAGGTGTTTAAGTTAATTGTAACGAGTTGCCTTAAACATAGTGGAGTTTTGAAATCCCGAGGGGTCGTGGTTTTTCCTTCTATTTAGGCCTAGAAGGTTTTCACATAAAATTGTGTTGTCTTTTTCATTATTTCGCTCTAAGTTTAAGTTTTATTTCTTTTATCTAATTCCGCAAAAACTAGGCTAAAATACTTAAACTTATTAAAACAACAATTCACCCCCCTCTTGTTGTCGTTGTCATCTCTAACACAGTCTACAAGAAGGAAATTTGAAACATTTTTCTTCCATCAATTTACAATCTCCTATTTTTGTTTCCTAGCCAAAAACTCTCAAGTTGTGGGACTTGTTAAACAATTGTTGCTCAACACTAATCAATCTCCAAAGTAACAAAATATCAAAGAGTAAGTAAATCTAACAATAATTTTTAGTTAGAAATCAAAAGTCATTAAGTTACATAGAAAGATCCGAAATAATGGTATTTTTGAATTCTTTAAAAATAATTGTAGCAAAGGAGTTGGATCTTAGTTATTGAGAAGTTGTACCAAAGGTTAAGGAGTACTATCGGAGCTAAGGTTTGATTGTGTATAAACTTGTTTTTAAAAATAAAATTCCCAAAGAGAAGTTCTTAAATCTTGAAAAATGATGTCTAAATGATAATTTTGAGTATGGAATAATTTATTACATGTATTATTATTGTAGGTATCATGCATGTTAATTTTATGAATTGTTGTATGTTTATAGACATGTTTAACACTACATTGTGAAAGTTATTGTGATGGAAATGATTATATAAACTTTGAAAATATTTGAAATTTATTTTAAAAGTAATTTCCAGTAGCTATATATTAAGAAAATCTCTTGGATATTTTTGTTGAAATTTATTCGTTACATCGATATTTTAATGGATTTTAAAGTGTTAAATACTCTTATTAGAAAATATGGTATTAGATAAACTCTTTATCATCAAAAATAATCAATAAAACCATATTATAATGTCTCCAACAAGATTTGACCAAAATATATTTAGTACGGAATTTTTCATGATTTTTGAGTAATGGCTAAATTGTTTATCGGTAAATTGTGAAATAGTAAAATATAAAATAATTAGAAAATAAACAAATATGGACTTGAAATTTTGATCACATACTCATATCAACAGTAACTAAAATTAGTAAAAGTTTGGAGAGCTTTTGTTGATGTTTAAGAACCTGAATAAGTTTTACTCGGTTATTAATAATCGGTAAGCTAGAAAACGGTAGAATATAAAATAAATACTTAATGATGTCTTTTGGACATGAAAATTTAATGAGTTTCTTATATAAATAGTAGATACATGTTAAAATAATTTATATGGATTTTTGTGACCATGTATGGACTTAAATAAATTCTATTTGTTTTATCGTAAAATAACGACATTAATCATTAAAAATACCCCAAGTGATTTGTAATGGTTATTTAAAATTTTATATCCCTTAAAATAGTTTCTGAAAAATCATAGAATTTTTTATATTATTTTTATTTGGATTTAAATACTTTTAAACTGATTTTATTTTATTTTTCGATAAAATGCCTATATAAAATAATAAAATATCATACATGACTTTTATAAGTTTGAATGGGCTAATAAAAGTGTCATATAAATTCTAGAACTTTGGTATAATTTTATTAAGCTAATTATTAATTATATACTAATTTATCAAATTACTAAAACTTGTTTAATTATTAAAAGGTGTAATATTGATAATTAAATTTGAGTAAAAACAGACCTGTATAAGAAAAATTATAATTGTATTAATAACCTATTCCTCTTATAAAATAAGTTTAACTTATATGGTTTATAGGTTTTATGGATTTAAGACATCATTTAATTAACGGTAAATACCTAAATTGTCGAAAATAATCGTACAATCGTTATAAAGTGGCATAACCATTTATAATTCGATGGGAGAATCTTAAATTCATTTTAAATAAGGTATTATAATGACTTGGTTAATTTGGGCCATGTTGAATCATTAATATGTATTTTTTAAATCAATTATCTATTTTATTACTGGCAAAACTATCTCGTATTTAAAAAAAATAGTGTTTTATGAAATCTTCTGTAATATTCTAATTGTTTTGAATGAATTTCAAAACTCTTTTAAGTTATATTTACTTTAAGGCGGATTAGTTTTATAAAAATAATCAAATTATTTAGTTTAATTATAAAGATGGTGAATTCAAGGTATATAATAAACTCTAATTAATAATTTATTTTATATAGCTCATTCTAAGCAAGAATCATTTAATTCAATCTATTCTTTTAAATGGTAAGTTATTCAGTTTAATTAATTTTTTAGGAGGGCTATAAATGACATGTTTATTAATTTTATTTGCCATGAAAGTCAAACTCAACGTGAAATTTTATTATTTTTTTATTAAATTATATTTTTGTTAATTTATAAGTTAAAAAGTATATTCAATTAAGATTTTATTTGATCAAATTTACTGTAAATTTTAAGTTATTAACAATTATCTTGATTAAAAAAAAGTAAATAGAAATTTAAATAAATTTAATTTATATTTTATTAATGTTACCTTTATATAACTTTGAATTATAAGTAAATAAAAATATTAATAATTGAAATGTACATTTTCATTGAGTAAAAAAAAAAGGAACTTAGTGGTGAAACAAAGTGCTATTCATTAATTTACAAGGACGGACAAGTATGAAAGAGCAATGAGAACAAGTGTCTTGAGTTTGTATCATTGTGTTTCTGCAAACTGCTAATAAGCTGGAGATTGCCTCTGACATCATTGTGTTTCCTCCATCAACATTCAGCTTTTTAGTAAGGTGGAGATTACAATTAGTAACAACAAAATATGATCAGTTGTCGGATCATCATAACAGATGTGTTCGTTGAGATGGTTCAGGGCTGGAGCTGGGGCAGCCCGACTTTTTACGGGTCGTTTTGGGTTGGATTAGATTAGACAAAAGCCTTTAACAGATTAGATCGAGTCAACGACCGATTTAACAATAGTACAGGCCATATATATCAATTGATAAAAAAAAGTGTCTATCTCGAAATTGACCTGATTACAACAAGCCTATAACCCAAATTGCGCAGGCGTCGACAGGGATGCTCCAAAAACACGATGTATTTCAAGGAGTGTCAACCTCATCGAAGTACTTGTGTTTCAACACTTAAAAGTACGTGGACAGGAGGCTAAGTGTCGCTTCGAAATCGAAACTATGAGAACGAGCATTACGAAGTTTTTGCATTGTCGACTATTTCTGCATCGTTAAGGTTGGGGATATAAGAATCCGTGGGGTTGCTTGGCTTTTCTAGACTTAGGGCTTGTTCTTTTCGTCTGATCTGTTATGAATGGTGCGTGTGACTTGAGTGCACAAGTTAAAGTGTGTAATCATGTGTGTGACTCTTGGTTTGTGGAATGCAAATGGATGTAATTATGTGGTGAGTATTCATGATGAATTATGGATGTTCATGAAGATTAATGAAGAAGAAGAAGAGACTTGATTTATGGTAGCTCGATCAGAATTCAGACAGAAGGATCAGAAAGGTCGCTCGACCTACCCGCTCGACCGAGGGAGTCATTTTGGTAGGTCGAGCGGTCAGACAGAATGGTCCAGAATGTAGCTCATGTTCGCTCGACATAACCGCTCGACCGAGCGAGCTCCCTATTTCGGTCGAGCGGATCTTCTGATATGCATGAGATGCTGATTTTTCGACCTTTCAAGTTTTTAGAGTTATTTCATATTATTCATTACTCAATATTAACTATGTATTCAAGTGAGCTATTGATATTCTAGTATCTAGTATTATATATAGGGCTCTCATACTCACACATCATACACATCAAACACAACCCCTAAGCCAAACACATAGCTTTTTGTTTTTATCTCTTACTCAATTGTAATTCTTCATTTAGAAGTGTTGTTTATACTCATTCATGATATAATATAAACAGAAACTACACACCACGGAGGACGTAGCCATCTTTGGGTGAACCTCCTTAAATCCTTGTGTCCTTTTTGATTAGCTTACATTGTCAAACTTTGTTTTGTTCATTGTTGTTTGTATTGTTCATAGCATCGTATCGGTTTTGGCAAACATTTTCAATTGGTATCAGAGCCAAGTTGATTTTACGGTGTCTTAAGAAGTTGTTATTTGAGAATCATGACTACAATGAAGCTTGACATAGAGAAGTTTGATAGAAATGTAAATTTTGGCTTATGGCAAGTCAAAATGAGAGCCATTTTAATCCAAAATGGTGTGCATAAGGCCATTGATGGTGTAGATAAGATGCCGGAAGGAATGACCGCATCAAGATGGGAAGAGATAGACTCAAAGGCATTGTCGGCAATTCAATTATGCCTTTCCAACGAAGTTATAAGAGAGGTTGTTAAAGAAACAACAACCAAGGGTATATGGGAGAAGTTGGAATCACTCTATATGGGCAAGAGTGTTACCAACAGGCTACTTTTGAAAAGTAGACTCTACGATCTACGCTTGGAGGAAGGTAAATCCTTGAAACCTCACTTAGATGAATTTTATTCCATTGTTATGGATTTGAAAAACATTGATGTCAAGCTTGATGATGAATTTACCTCTTATGTTCTCTACCCCCTTCTTATAAAAATTTTAGAGAAACTCTACTCTATGTCAGAGATAATTTGAGTAGTGATGATGTGAAGAGTGCCTTGACACAAAGGGATCTTATCGATTCACAATTATCACAAAAGTCACAAAGCAATGCTAGTGATGGTTTGTTTGTGAGAGGGAGGTCACAAGAAAAAGGTTCCACTAGTAGGAGTGGAAACAAGGGTAAAGGGAGGTCCAAGTCTATTAGGCCAAATAAAAATAAAACTTGTAATTATTGCAAGCTTAAGGGCCACATCAAGAAGGATTATTGGAAGTTGAAAAAGAAAAATGAGGAGGCTAGGGAAGGAACTAGTAATGCAAATGCTAGTTATGTGAATGATAGTGATGATGGTGATGTGTTAGTTGCCACACATGGGTACAAAGATAATGACGAGTGGATTCTTGACTCGGGGTGCACATTCCACATGACTCCTAACAAAGCTTTCTTCCATACATTTGAAAGTATTGATGGGGGAAATGTTACCATGGGAAACAACACGACTTGTAAGGTTGTTGGGATTGGGAGCATTAGAGTGAAGATGTTTGATGGAATTGTTAGGACCTTAACCGATGTTATGTATGTTCTGGGTTTAAAAAAGAATCTTTTGTCTTTGGGTACTCTTGATAAAATCGGGTGTAGAATCACTTTGTGAAGGTGGAGTTATGAAGGTTGCTAGAGGCTCACTAGTTGTGATGAAGGGTAAGTTGAATGGGAGTTTGTATGCTCTTCAAGGTTCAACCATCCTTGACTCGGCAAATATTTCCACAAGCACAATGTCCGATCATGACACCAAACTTTGGCATTTGAGGCTTGGTCACATGGGATAAAAAGGTATGTTTGAACTCTCTAAACAAGGTTTATTTGATGGGAAGAAATTTGGGAACCTTGGTTTTTGTGAACATTGTGTTTATGGGAAACACAAGAGAGTTAGTTTCAAACCCGCCATACACAACACTAGGGGAATTTTAGACTACATCCATTCCTATTTGTGGGGGCCTTCACGAATGCCCTCCTTTAGTGGTTGTAATTACTTGTTGACCTTTATTGATGATTTTTCAAGAAAAGTTTGGTGTTATTTTATAAAACATAAGAATGAAGTTTTTGATGTCTTCTTAGAATGGAAGAAGATGATTGAAAAGAAGACCGGTAGGAGCATCAAGACCTTAAGAACCGATAATGGTCTTGAATTTGTTGATAATAAATTTCTGAAATATTGTTCTAATGAAGGCATTGTTAGACATAGAACTTGTGCAGGTCGTCCTCAACAAAATGGTGTTGCGGAGAGGATGAAAAAACATTGTTTGAGAGGGCTCGGTGTATGCTAAAACAAGCGAATTTGGGGAAGCAATTTTGGGCCGAAGCGGTGGCTACGGCATGTTATTTGATCAACCGCTCACCTCATACCGCCTTGAAATTCAAGTCGCCACAAGAAGTGTGGTACAACACTCCGGTAAATTATTCTAGTCTTAGAATCTTTGGTTGTCTAGCTTATATTCATGTAAATGATGGTAAGTTAGAACCTAGGGCTAGAAAGTGTATTTTTGTGGGATATGGAGTGGGTGTAAAGGGGTATAGGGTGTGGTGTAATGAATCAAAGAGAATAATTGTTTCTAGAGATGTTGTTTTTGATGAAAATTGCATGCTTGTATGTAGTATAGAAAAGTCCACTGATAATAATGTAAATGATGAGTGGAGGGTCAACCTCCCAATATTGAAGATGAGAAAAATGATGATGATGTTCAACAAAGGTCTCCTTCTTTGTCCAAAACTAGGCAAAGAAGGAAAATCGTGGCTCCAAGGAGGTACATTGAAGAGTGTGATTATGTGGTATATGCTCTCAACATTGTTAGTGAAGTCGAAGGGTTACATAAACCAAGTACGTACAAGGAGGCTATGGCCTCAAATGACTCAAGCAAGTGGTTGATGGCTATGAAGCAAGAGATGGAGTCTCTTGCAAAGAACGGGATTTGGGATATCGTTGAAGCACCAAAGAAAAAGAAAATTGTTGGGTGCAAGTGGATATTCAAGAGGAAGGAGGGTCCTTCTAGTGACATTCCTCCCATCTACAAAGCATGGGTAGTTGCAAAGGGATACTCACAAATTGAGGGTGTTGATTTTTATGAAGTTTTCTCACCGGTGGTGAAACATTCTTCTATAAGGGCATTTCTTGCTTTGGTGGCGATGGAGGATTCGGAGTTACATCAATTGGATGTAAAAACGGCTTTGCTTCACGGTGAACTTGAAGAAGAAATCTTTATGAAGCAACCGGAAGGTTTTGAGGTAGCTGGTAAGGAAAATCATGTGTGTAGATTGAAGAGGTCATTGTATGGGTTGAAGCAATCTCCGAGGCAATGGTACAAAAGGTTTGATTCCTTTATGATTTCACATGATTTTATTAGAAGTTCTTATGATAGTTGTGTCTATCTTAAGAAATTTGAAGATGGTTCTTTGTTATATTTGCTCTTATATGTTGATGACATGCTAGTAGCATGTAGTTCTTTGTTCAAGGTGGAGAACTTGAAAGAGTTGCTTTCAAGTGAATTTGATATGAAGGATCTTGGTGAAGCCAAGAAGATTCTTGGGATGGAGATTTTGAGAGATCGGGCTAAGGGTATACTATACCTTAGTCAAAGGAAGTACATCGAGAAAGTTGTGCAACGTTTCTCTATGGATGACGCTAAAGGTGTGTCTACTCCTTTTGCTTCTCATTTCAAATTATCCAAGAAGTTGTGTCCACAAACAAAGGCGGAAGAAGAGCAAATGGTAAGAATCCCATACACTAGTGCCGTTGGTAGTGTTATGTATGCTATGGTATGTTCTAGATCCGACATTGGTCATGCGGTGAGTTTGGTGAGTAGATATATGTCAAATCCGGGGAAGGGACATTGGGAGGCACTAAAATGGTTATTGAGGTATTTAAAAGATACTTCTAATGTTTGTCTTATGTATGGGAAAAATTCAAGCGAGCTAACCGGGTTTTGTGACTCGGATTATGGTGGAGATCTAGATAATAGAAAGTCCATAAGTGGGTTCATGTTTACTTTGGGTGGTTCGGCGATAAGTTGGCAATCATCTTTGCAAGATGTGGTTGCTCTCTCAACAACCAAAGCGGAATACATAGCCGTGGCCGAGTCATTCAAGGAGGCAAAATGGCTTAAAGGTCTTGTTGGTGAAATGTGCAATAAGGTGTGTGAGGTAAGTGTGCATTGTGATAGTCAAAGTGCAATTCACTTGGCTAGAAATCAAAATACATTTCATAGAAGGTCCAAACACATTGATATTAAGTATAACTTCATCCGGGATGAAGTTGAGCATAAGAGGGTGTTATTGAAGAAAATTGACACTACGGAAAATCCGGCCGACATGATGACAAAGTCATTACCTACAACCAAGTTTGAATTATGTGTTGACTTGGTTGGTTTAGCTCCTTGCTTGAAATAATGCCTTTGGGGCATTTGAGGTGTGTATGTTTTTCTTTTATGAAGTGGATTGATGAATGTTTTTGACTTGGGTGAACTCAAGTCAAGGTGGAGATTGTTATGAATGGTATGTGTGACTTGAGTGCACAAGTTAAAGTGTGTAATCATGTGTGTGACTCTTGGTTTGTGGAATGCAAATGGATGTAATTATGTGGTGAGTATTCATGATGAATTATGGGTGTTAATGAAGATTAATGAAGAAGAAGAAGGGACTTGATTTATGGTAGCTCGATCAGAATTCTGACAGAAGGATCAGAAAGGTCGCTCGACCTACCCGCTCGACCGAGGGAGTCATTTTGGTAGGTCGAGCGGTCAGACAGAATGCTCCAGAATGTAGCTCATGTTCACTCGACCGAGCCGCTCGACCGAGCGAGCTCCCTGTTTCGGTCGAGCGGATCTTCTGATATGCATGGGTTGCTGATTTTTCGACCTTTCAAGTTCTTAGAGTTATTTCATATTATTCATTACTCAATATTAACTATGTATTCAAGTGAGCTATTGATATTCTAGTATATAGTACTATATATAGGGCTCTCATACTCACACATCATACACATCAAACACAACCCCTAAGCCAAACACATAGCCTTTTGTTTTTATCTCTTACTCAATTGTAAATCTTCATTTAGAAGTGTTGTTTATACTCATTCTTGATATAATATAAACAGAAACTACACACCACGGAGGACGTAGCCATCTTTGGGTGAACCTCCTTAAATCCTTGTGTCCTTTTTGATTAGCTTACATTGTCAAACGTTGTTTTGTTCATTGTTGTTTGTATTGTTCATAGCATCGTATCGGTTTTGGCAAACATTTTCATGATCTGATATGAATTTTTTTGATCTGATCTAATCTGGTCTAATCTGATCTGATTTGTTCTAATTTTGTCTGATCTGATTTGGTTTGGTTTGATCTGACATAATCAGAATTATTTACAAATTATTATTATTATTATTATTGTTATTATTATTATTATTATAACTATTATTATTATTATTATTATTATTATTATTATTATTATTATTATTATTGTTGTTGTTGTTGTTGTTGTTGTTGTTGTTGTTGTTGTTTAATTAAAAAACTAGTTATTTATATATTATTCTATTTTAATAATTAATTAATTAATTGGATTATTATTATTATTAGAATTATAATGTATTTGTTCATTTTTATTATTAATTAATTAATTAATTAATTAATTAATTAATATTAATATTTTTTAATTAATATTATTATTATTAGAATTATTATTTATGAATATATAATTATTTTATTAGTTAAGTAATTAATTAATATTAATATTAGCTAATTAATCAATTAAGTCAAATTAATCAATTTTTTTTATTATTATTTGAAGACTCAAATCTCATAAATGATGATAATTCAATACACATATAAATTAAACAAATAAATTTAGTAATTACATTTAGTTGTTTAAGTCGGTCCAAAATCATATCAAATATAAAGTGAATAATATTTAAATATCTTAAGTCCGAAATATTGAAATATGATCTAATGACTTAAGTTTATCTTAAGGATAAATTTATAAGTTTTGAGATAAGTTTAAATGCCTTTAAGATAATTATGTTTATAATAAGGTTATTTTTATAATTATTGTTGAAATATTTAGAAACGAACCTCGTTAACATATCGTGTGTTATTGTTTAAGTTTATTTTCCGCATATACGTTATAGTTTTATTACTTGACCTAAAACTGTCCCAGAAAATAGTTTTTGAAAGGTCACTCAATCTCTTGAGAGAACCTTCCAGACAAAAATTTTAAACCGCCATACTCTCTGTTCATCCCCCCCTCCCCTCTAGAGAGTATCCGACCTCCTATAAACTTTTAATTGGTATCAGAGCTGAGTTTCACATATAATGATTAATATCTTGTGATGGATCAGATAGGAGAAGGATAGTTTGCTCAAGGTCGTTTATGCTCAAGGTCGTTTGTGTGGGACATCATAACTAAAGGACCTAAGGTACCCATGAAAAAGGACGCTCAAGGAAATGATGTGATAAACACCAAATCAGAATATTCACAAAGTGATTTGGAATCCATTTCCAAAAACCTATAGGGCAATGAATAAATGGTGTTGTGCTTTGAATGGTACTGAGTTCAATAGAGTTTCTTCATGCACAAGTACTAAATAAATATGGGATAAGTTAGTTGTGACATATGAAGAAACAAGTCAAGTAAAGGAGACTAAGATCAACATACTCATGCATCAATACGAAATGTTCAAGATGAAAAAGGATGAGAATATTAATGAAATGTTTACTCGTTTTACATTAATTACTAACAGTTTGAATTATCTTGGGAAAACTTTTACTAATGCAGAAAAAGTCCAGAAGGTCTTGAGGTGTCTTCCAAGATCCAAATAGGGTCCAAAGTTCACTTCCATTGTAGAAGCTCAAGACTTGAGAGTTTTATTACTTAACGATCTTCATGGAAAACTCACACTCATGAACTTACCCTACATGATGATGGAGAAAGTAATGTAGCTCCTTCCATGAAAAATCTTGCTCTAAAGGCAAAGAAACATCATGAATCCTCAAGCGATGATGAAGAAAGTGATGATGAGGAAGATCCATTTTCCTTGATCACAAGAAGTCTAGAAGGAATCATGAAGATGCGCAAAAGATTTAAGAAATTTAAATCTAGAAACAAAGGTAAATCTTGGAACTCTAACTCTAATTCTAGAATTAACAAACTTGCTTGCTTTGAGCGTGGATCTACAGAACATCTTGTAAAGGAATACACTAAAAAGAAAAGGGAATCCTACAAGAAAAACAAGAAGAAACAAGCAATAGTTGCTACATGGAGTGATTTCAAAGGATCAACCGAACCTGAAAGTGAAGATGGTTAAGCTCACCTATGTCTTATGGCTAATGAGATAAAGATGATGATCTAGATCAAAATCATAAGAAGGTACTTGACTTTCTTAACTCTTGCTCTAAAGACGAATTAGTTAAAGCTCTCTTTGACATGTTTCAAATTGAAATGATCTTAAAAGATAAGAAAAACATTCTAGAAAATAGAATTCGTCATTATGCCGAAGGTTGTGAGGACCTTATAAAGAAAAATGAATCGCTAAAGGCTAAAATAGTAAAATTTAAAGAGACTGTCAAAGTCTTGAAAGAACAGAATATCAGCTAGATGAAAAGGCTCATTGATCTTCAGTCTAAAAATGATAATCTTGAAACTGAGCTCAAGACTCTGAAACATGAGTCCAAGAAAAGCTTACAAGCCTTGACAAAGCTAAATGACACCAATCTGAATTTACGAAAATGCTTACACGTCAAAAAGGATTCAATGATAAACGTGGTATAGGTTATAATAATGTTACACATGACTACAAGAGTAAAACCACATTTTTTAAGAGTGCATACAAACATAGACGCATACCTACTTGCTCATTTTGTTGAAAAGAAGGACATCTTAAGTTTGCATGTCCCTATAGACGTAAGAAAAAAAATATCATTAAGAATTCCTTTCCTCTTGAATTACATGGGCAGATAAAGCAAATGTGGGTTCCTAAAGGGACAAGACCACCTAACATGGTCTACCCCGAATATGGTCTCAATTTTGTCACTTGGCTAGCTAAATAAAGTTGAGAAAGGTTATTTATTTTGTTTTGTAGGAAAAGAAAAATTGGATCTTAGATAGTGGATGCTCGAGACATATGAGTGGTAAAATTTCTTTATTTTCTAAAATTAAAGAAAGATGGAATGTCTCGATCACCCTAGGAGACAAAGGTAAATGCAAGATTTTAGGTGTTGGCAAAGTTAGTAAGAATCCCTCTAAAACTATTGATAATGTCTATTTAGTTGAAGGTCTAAAATTTAATTTGCTAAGTGTGTCTCAACTATGTGATAAAGGTAATCAAGTAATCTTTGACAAAGAAAAATGTGTTGTGAAAAACCCTAACACCGGAGATACGTTTATTATAGCCCTTAGTCATGATAATGTTTATGCCTTAAATACTAATGAAATGCAGCTCAAAATTTCAAGTGCTTAAAGGCTATAACAGATGATCCAAAACTATGGCATAGACGTCTTGATCACATCAATACGCGTACCATGCATGAATTAGTAAGTAAAGATATAGTTAAGGGACTTCCAACTCTTGACTACAAATACAATCCTACATGTAACGCATGCATTAGAGGAAAACAAGTAAGAAGTTCATTTAAATCGAAGAAAATGGTAAGTACTTCAAGACCATGTGAACTTTTACATATTGATCAACGTGGACTAATGCGTGTACGAAGCATAAGACTTAAATCTTACATCTTAGTTAGAGTTGATGATTATTCTAGATTTACGTGGGTTGATTTTTTGAAGGATAAAAGTGAAGCCCTGAAACCGTCAAGACGTTGTAAAGAAATGCAAACTTAGCTGAATCTTCCAATAGTCTCGATTAGAAGTAACCATGCGAGAGAGTTTGATCAACTAGGCTTTGATTCCTTTTGTGAAAAATACGGTATAACCCATAACTTTTGAGCTCCTAGGACACCCCTACAAAACAACGTGGTTGAAAGGAAAAATCAAACCTTAGAGGAAATGGCTAGGACAATGCTTATAAAGAATGGATTAGCCAAATATTATTGGGCCGAGACTGTTAACATAGCAAATTATGTTGTAACACCCCGATATTTTCCCGATATATTAAATGATTTGCTAGTAATATTTTTATTTTTATTATTATTATTCTTTTTAGAAAAATATATTTCTTTATGTTATTTATTTTGTTAGTAGATTAAATCATGAGACTTCAACTTTTAAGGCAATTAAAACCATTTTAAGTCCAAACCTTTTTCCTAATCTATCTTTAATTTAAAAAAAAAAAAAAAAAAAATTAAAGTGGGAAGGTGATTGGATTTGGCCGGCCATATGGAGAATTAAGAAGGATTAGTAACTTCTTAGGAAGATTGAAAGATCAAGGAATTATTGCCTTCCATAAGTATTGCCTTAATTTTCCTTAATTGCCTTATTTACCTAATCTCTTAATTTTCATTACATCTTTTCATTCCAAGCCATTGCAAGTAAGAAAAACACTCCCTAAACCCTCAAATTCCCACGCCTAATCCTCCTTTTGGTTCATCAATTTTGGTGTTTTATTCTTGAGCAATTGTGAGTAATTCTTAATCTAGTTTTTATTTTTAAGTTTTAATTTAAATTTCTATGATTTTTATATGTGTTATTTTATAGTTTATGATTTGTTCATGATTTAAAATTCATGTGTGGAAGTATGATGTTTTTCTATCTAAATTAATGTATGGTTTTTAGGGTTTTGGATATGTTTACATGTGTGTGAAGAATTGTTTGATGAATGATTGAAAATATATATATATATATATATATATATATATATATATATATATATATATATATATATATATATATATATATATATATATATATATATATATATATACATAAAAAAAAAAATGGTTGCTCATAAAAAAATGTATGTGGTGATGGAAATTTATTTTTATTTTTTTTATTGATTAAAAGAAGAAATTTATAATATTGGTAGAGAAATATACATGTATATATGTGATGTGTTTGTGTGTGTGCATTTGTGCAAAAAGAATTATTTTTGAGAAAAAAATATATAATTAATTAAAATTTATTTTTGTATGTGATCATGAAAATTATGTAAATTTTATTGTTTAGATTTAATAGGAAATAAAGCATTGAAATTTATATTTTTGTGATAAAAAAAATGAAATCCCGTAGGTTTTGAAAATGGTGAAAAAAATATGTTTTTGGAGCATTTTTGGCTTTGAAATTAAGTTAAAAATACTTATAATATGTTATAAATTATGAAAATTGGTACCCGGGGGTTTTGACGCCTTCCGGACGCAACGGTGAAGTCGGATTTTTAATTTGACAGTTTTAAGTTGAGTTTCTGGACAGATTGTATAGGCTGTCCTGTTTTGTGTATTTACCATGTTATAGTATGTGATGGATGTTCATGTTGTGTGTAGTATTCTAGGTATGGATGTGATTGTATATGTGTGTTATAGATGATTTGAGGAAAATGTGTATGTGTGCTTATTTCCCGAATACGATTGAACCTTGTAGGAAGTCGATTCGTGACCGGGAATTGATTAAGACGCTTGCGAGTTGGTTATTTTGCTTAAGGTATGTACACGCAGTGTGGTTCGCATTAGTCCGATGTATCATATAATAATGGTATACAAAAGTAAAGCATGGATATATAGTACGGATAATGTTATCTTTCGAATCAATAATTTTTTTATACATTGTTTGATAAGCAGAGGTAGTATGACCTCACTAACTTTAAAGTGGACGTAGTATGACGTCAATTGGTGGAAATGAATTACTCGCGGTTTATGAGGGCATTATGAGCCACCGCGGGGGTATGCATACTTAACCATAGGCACCGAAGTAAGGCGAGTGTCTATGGTAGAGACTTGCTTAGGGGTTAGCTCCCCCTAATGTATTGTCTCACTTATGGAGTTTGGAGTGTACCGGCAGTATGGCCGGATAGTACAGCAGTATGGCTGACTAACCTTTACATGAAAATAGTTATTCTTAATAAGCATGATCGAAGCGTAAGGTTCTGTGAATTGTCAGTTAATTAATTAAATCTTTCTCTTGTGTTATTATTTATTTGGTATGCGACGTTTGCTGACGTGTACTTTTGGTCTTAACGACCCTGTGATGATGTTGTTACCTATCTGGGCAATGACTAGTAGTAAGTTAAGTTGCAGGTCTGGGGAGTGAGGATTGTCCCTTGAAGAAATAAATTATTAGGGTAGAGAAGTCTTAATAAGAACTTCAAAATCTAGTTTAAAGAACATTTGGTTTTTATGAGGCGACTTTCGTTCTCAAGTTGTAATAAGTAGATTTAACTTTTCGTTCTTATCCGCTGCTAAGAATTTCTTATTATCTAGTAGTTCTTAATAACGCTAATAGAACTCGATCCGCACGTTTTCTTTAACTTCAAAACCGTTTTAAACTGTTTTCTAACATTCCGGTTTGACTCGGATTATAGTTGTCTCGTTTTTAAAAGGTCATTTTCTCTTTTCGTACGACCCGAGTTATTCCGAGATGTTACAACTGGTATCAGAGCGGGAGTTTTATTTAGTGTTATTTATCTGTACTGATAGACTAATGTAGAAAAAAAAAAATTTTTGACGAGAGTAAAAAGGGGTAGACATTAAGGGGATATGATGTGTTGTGCTTGGTGTCTTTAAGTATGATGTCATGGATAACTTTGATGTGTGCATGATAGGATTTTTGTGTTTATATCTCTGATGCTCTGAATTATCTATCTTTGTCTTATCTCAGAAATTAATTGTCTTGTTTTCTTTCTTTGTGAGTCAGGAAGTTCGATTATTACTTTCTTTCATGGATAAAGGAAAAAGACCGGCCGAAGAAGGAATTAATACCCGAGAGGAACCCTGGAGAGCTTTAGTTAATGCCCCAGCTTGGGCAGATATAGATGCTCTGGGAATTTGGGATAGAAAAGAGGGGGAAAGTGATTTGGATTACACCCGACGAATGGAAATGATCTACAAAAAGTCCAAACTAGTGTATGAAAGAATAATGGAGGAGGAGATGATTGCACTGAAAGAGAGGAGTGACCAGTTTCACCTAGAGATTGACAGAAGGGTAAGAGCAGTGCAAACTGAGGGTCGGGACGGAGTTGACGTTCCAGAACCTAGTGGGGCAAGGAGAGATAATAATGAGGAGGATGTTCCCGTAGTAAACCCAAACTCAGTGCCATTTATAATCTTCGATGAGCTGGATTTCGAGAGGGATCCCGAGGAGGATCCAGAAGAGGACCCGGAGGAGGACCCCGATGAGGACCCAGAAGAGGAATTTGAGGAGGATTTCGAAGGAAATTCTGATGAGGAGCAGAGAGAATTCATGGAGGAGGATTCTTTAGGAGTGGTAGAAGAGCCTGATGAGGATAACTTAGGGGATGGATATAATGCTGATGAGGAGGGGGAACTAGCTGATAGAGATGGAATGTTGAGTGATAATGATAGCGGGGTAATTATTCTAGGGGGTTGGCCGGTGAGGCGAGAGGATCTCATGAGTGAGGAAGAGAGTGAAATCATGATGTGGGAGGAGGAACCACCTGAGCCAATAATTGTAGAGCTTTCTGATTCCGTAGCGCGACTTACTATGAGTGATTCCTTATCTGTAGGAACCCCTTCTGATTCCGATAGCGCGTCTAGCGATGACTCTGATGATGCTGATTTTGACCCTGATCAATAAATGGAGGATCGGGACCGTATGGATGCGTCGCCTTTATTTGCCTGATTGTTTTTATTTTATTTGATTATGCATGTGTACGAGTTCGTATGTCTAGTCCCTTAGTAGAATAATTGTGAACAATTTTGTTGGTTAAATGATTTGGTTGTTTATCTCGGACTTTTGTAGTATTTGAACAATGATTATGTGGGAATCTAGACCCAATTATTTCTTTTAGATTGGAATTATATGGTATTATTGTTTTGAATTTGAATTTTGTTTTTTAAAGTCTAAACATTAGTAAGTAGAATCGATTCAGTATTGTATTTATGGAAAAAAAAAAATAGATTTGATTATAGACTCATTGTTCAACCCTTTTTCCTTTGGGGCTACTACCTTGTTTATTTTAGAACTATAAAAGAATGAGTTTTTCTCCTTAACCACGAACGCTGTAGTAATGTATTTACATACCTTGTTTAACCTAATGCAGTATACCTGTCATCATGCCACCCTTTTTGAAAAGGTCCGTGCCAAGAGGAAACTCTGATCGCGTGCTTCGAAACCTAGTTAAGGCCCTAGCTGGTGCAAGGAATCCGAGACCGAAATCCTTGGAGGAAAAGGCTTCGTCAATTAGTAAGAGAATAGCCCAGAGTAAACCCTCGACTTATAGTGGAAAAGGTGAACCTTCTATGTTGGAAAACTGGCTGAGAGAATTTGACAAGCTTTTTAGTGTGGTGAGATGTCCTGCCGAGCTCATGGTTGACCCAGCCGCGTTTTTCCTAGTGGAAGACGTTGACTATTGGTGGACACATAGTAAGATGAGGTTGATAACCGAAAACGACGGTGAATTAAGCTGGGAAGGTTTTAAGGGGGCGTTAAGGGACCAATTTTATCCGCCTCATGTTAGGAAGGACAAATCAAATGAGTTTGCTAGGTTCGAAATGGGAAACCTAACGGTAGATGAATATTATCAGAAATTTATGGAATACTTGAAGTTTTGCCCTGATGATGTCCCAACTGAGGGAAAGAAAATACAGCGTTTTGAGTTAGGTCTATCATATGAGATCCAAAAACACATTGAGACTGATAGATATGATACGTTAGACCAGCTATACAAGAGAGCTGCGCAAATTGGAAATGTTATCAGGAAGGAAAAAGAGAAGTTGGGCCATAGCGGAGAGAAGAGAAAAGAACCCGTGTTTCAGAATGATACGAATGCGAGTAATCAAGTCCAAAATCAATTTAAGAAGCACAAACCGTTTGGAGGCTTTCAGGAGAAAGGTTTCCATTCTGGTCAAAACAGCAAGAATGGGGGAAATTCGAGACTAGAGGCTAGAATGCAGAAGCCTTTGTATGATCGTAATGGGAAGGAAAGAATCTTCAACTGTAGGAGATGTCAAAAGAATCACCCAGGAAGGGACTGCCGGGGTGCGTTAGTGGACTGTTCTTACTGTGGTAAGCCGGGCCATAAAATGTACGAGTGTTATACTCGCATAGGACAACAAGAGTTGCAAGGGGGAAATCATAGAGGTTTCCAACAACAAAGAATCACTAACGGACGGAGTAGTAATGAAGCTGGTAGGGGGAATCATAATGGTGGAAGTTTTGGCCGAAACTTAGGAGGTGCCTCAAACCCAAGGTTTTCGGGAAATAACTCCGGTGTTCAGCAACGATCGGGAAATGCTAGAAACGAGAATTTCTTTTCAAGCCAACGTGGTAATCAAGGAGGTGTTGCTACTTCTACCCAGAACGACGGCAGGCTTTCGGCAGTTAACTCGAGGGAGGCAGCGCAGGCGTCAGATGTGGTCATAGGTACGTTCTGTATTAATACAAAATCCGTTAAAGTACTTTTTGATTCTGGTGCATTGTACTCGTTTGTTTCAAAGTCTAGAGTTAAGGATTTAGAATTGGAGAACCCCGAGGAAACATCTTTTTCAGTCTCTACTCCTTCTGGGGAGACTTTTCAATGTAATACGTTGTTTCGTGAAGTGCCGGTTAAGATAGGGAAAGTGAAATTCCCAAGTAATTTATTTTCTCTAGAAATGGATGATTTAAATGTAATACTTGGGATGGATTGGCTAAGTAGATACAAAGCGATAATAGATTGTGAATAACAGTCAGTGACCTTAAGTGGACCTAGGGGGGAGAAGGTTAAATATAGGAGTCTTCCTAAAGGACCGAGGATAAAAATCGTATCATCATTGAAGGTCAGGAAGTTAATCAAGCAAGGGCAACCGTGGTTTCTGTGTAGTATCAGTAAAGTAGGGGAGCGGGAGTTGCAGCTTGAGAACATTCCAGTGGTATGTGATTTTAGGGATGTTTTTCCAGAAGAACTTCCTAGTATGCCGCCAAGATGGGACGTGGACTTCTCGATTGATTTAATCCCTGGGACAGGGCCAATTTCAAAAGCTCCTTACCGAATGGCCCCAAAGGAGATGGAAGAATTGAAAGTTCAATTGGAGGAGTTGTTAGAGAAGGGTTATATAAGACCTAGTGTGTCGCCTTGGGGAGCCCCAGTGTTGTTTGTAAGGAAAAAAGACGGAACGATGCGTCTCTGTATTGATTACAGAGAACTTAATAAGGTCACTGTTAAGAATAAGTACCCGTTACCACGGATCGATGATCTTTTTGATCAGTTGCAAGGGGCAGGAGTCTTTTCCAAGATTGATCTGCGGTCAGGGTATCATCAGTTACGTATCAAGGAGGAGGATATTAGTAAATCAGCTTTTAGAACCAGATACGGACATTTCGAATTTACCGTGATGCCTTTTGGGTTGACCAACGCACCCGCAGCATTTATGGGGTTGATGAATCGGGTTTTTAACGCGTACCTCGATAAGTGTGTGGTGGTGTTCATTGATGATATTTTGGTATATTCCAAGAACCAAGAAGAACATCGAGAGCATTTAAGGATAGTCTTGCAGATTTTGCGAGAGAATCAGTTGTATGCTAAGTTTTCGAAGTGTGAATTTTGGTTAGAGCAAGTGGCTTTTCTGGGTCACATTGTTTCTAAGGAAGGAATTTCCGTTGATCCAGCAAAAGTAGCAGCTGTTCGAGATTGGTCTACACCTCGGAATGTTACAGGTATCTGGAATTTCTTGGGATTAGCAGGATACTATCGTCGTTTTGTGAAGGACTTTTCTCGCATCGCTCGTCCACTGACAGCATTGATGAAGAAGGAAAAGAAGTTCGAATGGACTGAGGAGTGTGAGAAGGCATTTCAGTTATTGAAGGAAAAGTTAACTACAGCCCCTGTGTTGACCTTACCTGATCCATCCTTGGAATACTCTGTCTACAGTGACGCTTCCAAACATGGATTAGGTTGTGTTTTAATGCAAGATAGAAAGGTGGTGGCGTATGCTTCACGTCAACTAAGGACTCATGAGGTGAATTATCCAACACGTGACTTGGAGTTAGCGGCTGTGGTTTTCGCATTGAAAATCTGGCGACATTATCTTTATGGTGTTAAATGCAAGGTCTTTACGGATCATAAAAGCTTGCAATTTTTGTTCACTCAATCCGAGTTGAATTTGCGCCAACGACGTTGGTTAGAACTTATCAGTGATTATGATTTGGAGATTTCCTATCACGAAGGCCGTGCGAATGTAGTCGCTGATGCTTTGAGTAGAAAATCGAGGCATTCAGTCTCAGCGTTAATAACCTCTGAGGAGTTGTGTAAGGAGTTTGGGGAAATGAACTTGGAGATAATCCAAGAAGGGGAATTGGAAGCCAAGTTGAGTGCCTTGTCTATTCAACCTACCTTTTTCGAAGAGATTATGGCTAAGCAACTGGAAGACCCAAAGTTCATAAAACTTCGGGAGCAGATCAGTGAAGGGAAAGCTGAAGGTTTTACAATTCATGAGGACGGTAGTCTTCGTTTTAAAGGACGGTGGTGTGTGCCGGATGGGTGTGACTCCTTGAAGGAAAAATTATTGAACGAAGCTCATTATTCTAGATACTCGGTTCATCCTGGTGGGGATAAGATGTATCAAGATTTAAAATGCATGTTTTGGTGGTCTGGTATGAAAAAGAATATTGCAGATTTTGTTTCCAAGTGTTTAACGTGTCAAAAGGTTAAGAGTGAACATCGAAGACCAGCTGGGTTACTGCAACCTCTAGAAGTCCCGGTCTGGAAGTGGGATGACATATCTATGGATTTCGTGTTAGGGTTGCCACGAACTAAGGCTGGTAATGATACTCTTTGGGTGATTGTGGATAGGCTTACTAAGTCTGCAAGGTTTATTCCGATGAACTGTAAGTGGGATATGGAACAACTTGCTCGTGCCTATATTAGATACATTGTTCGATATCACGGAATACCTCGTACTATTGTCTCCGATCGTGATACTCAATACTTGTCACATTTTTGGAAGTCATTACAACAGGCTTTGGGAACCACTCTTCTTCATAGTACGTCTTTTCATCCTATGACGGATGGTCAGACTGAACGTGTCAATCAGATACTAGAAGACATGTTGAGAGCAATAGCCATGGAATGGCAAGGTTCATGGGATGAACATTTGGATTTAGTGGAATTCTCTTATAATAACAGTTATCAGGCAACAATTCAAATGGCTACGTTTGAAGCACTTTATGGTCGTAAGTGCCGTAGTCCTGTATGTTGGGATGATTTTACTGAATCTGTCACCTTTGGACCTGATATGCTTGTGCAAATGACTGAGAAAGTAAAGTTAATTCGCGATAAAATGAAGGCAGCCCAGGATAGACAAAAATCGTACGCCGATCTCCGACGTCGGCCTGATGAGTACGAAGTGGGCGACAAAGTCCTACTCCGTGTGTCTCCGATGAGAGGTGTGGTTCGTTTTGGTGCTCGTGGGAAGTTAAGCCCGCGTTTCATTGGCTCCTATGATATTGTGGAGCGGACTGGGAAGTTAGCTTACCGGTTAGCGTTACCTAATGCGCTGGGTAAAGTTCATGACGTTTTTCATATCTCCCAGTTAAAACGTTATGTTGCGGCTTCTTCGCATGTCTTAGACCCGGAACCGTTAGAACTTGATGAAAGCCTCACCTATGAAGAGCAACCTGTTCAGATTTTAGATAGAAAGGTTCGCAGTACTCGGCGAAAAGATGTTGCAATGGTTAAGGTTCTATGGTCAAATCATCGGTCACAAGAGGCAACTTGGGAAACAGAAGCTTCAATGCGAGAGAAGTATCCGCATCTTTTTCCTCAGGTTAGTAAGTTACGGGCACGTAACTTTTTAAGGGGGGTAGGAAGCGGTAGAATTTTGCGCGCTTTGAGGTTTATTTTGATCTATTTCTTTTGTTGTGTGCTTGTTTTGTCGTTTTTTATGTGTGTGATTGTTGTGTGTTTTGTGTTTGATTGTTGTGTGTTTGTGTTTGTACGTTGAGGTTTTGGGGTCAAAACATTTTTAAGGGGGGTAGTCTGTAACACCCCCATATTTTCCCGATATATTAAATGATTTGCTAGAAATATTATTATTTTTATTATTATTATTCTTTTTAGAAAAATATATTTCTTTATGTTATTTATTTTGTTAGTAGATTAAATCATGAGACTTCAACTTTTAAGGCAATTAAAACCATTTTAAGTCCAAACCTTTTTCCTAATCTATCTTTAATTTAAAAAAAAAAAAATTAAAGTGGGAAGGTGATTGGATTTGGCCGGCCATATGGAGAATTAAGAAGGATTAGTAACTTCTTAGGAAGATTGAAAGATCAAGGAATTATTGCCTTCCATAAGTATTGCCTTAATTTTCCTTAATTGCCTTATTTACCTAATCTCTTAATTTTCATTACATCTTTTCATTCCAAGCCATTGCAAGTAAGAAAAACACTCCCTAAACCCTCAAATTCCCACGCCTAATCCTCCTTTTGGTTCATCAATTTTGGTGTTTTGTTCTTGAGCAATTGTGAGTAATTCTTAATCTAGTTTTTATTTTTAAGTTTTAATTTAAATTTCTATGATTTTTATATGTGTTATTTTATAGTTTATGATTTGTTCATGATTTAAAATTCATGTGTGGAAGTATGATGTTTTTCTATCTAAATTAATGTATGGTTTTTAGGGTTTTGGATATGTTTACATGTGTGTGAAGAATTGTTTGATGAATGATTGAAATATATATATATATATATATATATATATATATATATATATATATATATATATATATATATATATATATATATATATATATATATATACATAAAAAAAAATGGTTGCTCATATAAAAAAATGTATGTGGTGATGGAAATTTATTTTTATTTTTTTTATTGATTAAAAGAAGAAATTTATAATGTTGGTAGAGAAATATACATGTATATATGTGATGTGTTTGTGTGTGTGCATTTGTGCAAAAAGAATTATTTTTGAGAAAAAAATATATAATTAATTAAAATTTATTTTTGTATGTGATCATGAAAATTATGTAAATTTTATTGTTTAGATTTAATAGGAAATAAAGCATTGAAATTTATATTTTTGTGATAAAAAAATGAAATCCCGTAGGTTTTGAAAATGGTGAAAAAAATATGTTTTTGGAGCATTTTTGGCTTTGAAATTAAGTTAAAAATACTTATAATATGTTATAAATTATGAAAATTGGTACCCGGAGGTTTTGACGCCTTCCGGACGCAACGGTGAAGTCGGATTTTTAATTTGACAGTTTTAAGTTGAGTTTCTGGACAGATTGTATAGGCTGTCCTGTTTTGTGTATTTACCATGTTATAGTATGTGATGGATGTTCATGTTGTGTGTAGTATTCTAGGTATGGATGTGATTGTATATGTGTGTTATAGATGATTTGAGGAAAATGTGTATGTGTGCTTATTTCCCGAATACGATTGAACCTTGTAGGAAGTCGATTCGTGACCGGGAATTGATTAAGACGCTTGCGAGTTGGTTATTTTGCTTAAGGTATGTACACGCAGTGTGGTTCGCACTAGTCCGATGTATCATATAATAATGGTATACAAAAGTAAAGCATGGATATATAGTACGGATAATGTTATCTTTCGAATCAATAATTTTTTTATACATTGTTTGATAAGCAGAGGTAGTATGACCTCACTAACTTTATAGTGGACGTAGTATGACGTCAATTGGTGGAAATGAATTACTCGCGGTTTATGAGGGCATTATGAGCCACCGCGGGGGTATGCATACTTAACCATAGGCACCGAAGTAAGGCGAGTGTCTATGGTAGAGACTTGCTTAGGGGTTAGCTCCCCCTAATGTATTGTCTCACTTATGGAGTTTGGAGTGTACCGGCAGTATGGCCGGATAGTACAGCAGTATGGCTGACTAACCTTTACATGAAAATAGTTATTCTTAATAAGCATGATCGAAGCGTAAGGTTCTGTGAATTGTCAGTTAATTAATTAAATCTTTCTCTTGTGTTATTATTTATTTGGTATGCGACGTTTGCTGACGTGTACTTTTGGTCTTAACGACCCTGCGATGATGTTGTTACCTATCTGGGCAATGACTAGCAGTAAGTTAAGTTGCAGGTCTGGGGAGTGAGGATTGTCCCTTGAAGAAATAAATTATTAGGGTAGAGAAGTCTTAATAAGAACTTCAAAATTTAGTTTAAAGAACATTTGGTTTTTATGAGGCGATTTTCGTTCTCAAGTTGTAATAAGTAGATTTAACTTTTCGTTCTTATCTGCTGCTAAGAATTTCTTATTATCTAGTAGTTCTTAATAACGCTAATAGAACTCGATCCGCACGTTTTCTTTAACTTCAAAACCGTTTTAAACTGTTTTCTAACATTCCGGTTTGACTCGGATTATAGTTGTCTCGTTTTTAAAAGGTCATTTTCTCTTTTCGTACGACCCGAGTTATTCCGAGATGTTACATATGTCTTAAATAGGTGTCTTGTTAGCTACATTTTATCTTTATTTTTACCCCTATAAGTGGCTTGTTTAGCGTGAGGAAACTACATGTTTATCACATTGGTTTATTGGATTTTACGCTTGTTTTGTTGCTTTGGTATTTTATTTCATTTCAGGATCTAATCATCAACACTGAGCATAAACTAGCCCCTTTGGTTGCATACATTGCTCACCTAAACACCGAGGGCTCAAAGAAATGAAACATCATGAGCCAAGCCACAAAAAGAAGCCAAAATAGATCCACTTGACCAGAATAGGCTCGAGCCAAGGTGGCTCGAGCAGCATTGCTCGAGCCAGAAGCTGAGTATTACATATTTGAAGCTCGCTCGACCGGTCGAGCAAAGTTGGCTCGGGTCGAGCGAAGTGCATTCAAACTTTCAGAGCTTCTAACCATCAGCAAGATTCAATCCAAGTTACAGTACATCCGCTCGACCGGTCGAGCGGAGCTAAATTTCACATTCTGTCCAATTTTTGAAGTTTCTGATGTTGGACCTGATGGTGGCTCGACTGGTCGAGCAGGATTCGCACGAGTCGAGCGAAATGGGCGGCAACAACATGTGCGTTCTTTTTAAAGCATCATTCGAGGTCCAATTACATTTGTTGCTTCTAATTGCTGCTGTCAAGACTGCCAGCCACCCTACCTTATCCACGAGGGGTGGCACCCCTCCTCCTACAACCTAGGGGTGGTGGAGCAATCATGAAACAACCACCCCCCACTTTTTCTTGAAGCCTATAAATAGAGAAGAGTAAGAGGGAGCTATCATCTCAGTTTTCACCTTTCATTTTGAGTAATTTTAATGTATTTTTCATAGCTTTGCTTTCATTTCAATTAAGTATTTTCACTTTCCAAATACAATCTTAACTTCATCCTTTATTATAATATTTTGTAACTTGGAATTCTTTAACCATTGATGTACTATTATTGAAGCTTTTGGAAGGTATTACTTTGAATCATCAATTCATCTTGTTCATCCTTAGATTGAGCTTAAAAGAGTAACTTCTATCCTTGCTTATGTTGTTTTCAATTCATGTCACTTAGTTATCCTTGATTGTTTGCCTTTAGTTTCATATATTCATGCTTGTAGTTCTTCAACTTATATTGCACTCATCTCTTTAGGATACTCTAGCTTAATTTATTCATCTATGATTCTTGGCTTGTTTGCAATCTACAATTTCAATATGAGTATGAGTGAGTAGTTTGTTTTGGCTTAGGCTAGGCATCATCACCATGTATGTAGTTTGAATTGCTTGCTTTACCTTTGGCTTGGTTGTGTTGTTTATGGTTTAAGATGGATATTTCTATCATGTTGTAGTGCCATTGAATTGAGGGCGAGAGTCGAGTTTTAACGATAATCTATGCTCAAAAAGTTAAGACATCTCCATGAGAATAGGTAGATGATTTCAATAAAAAATGTTGAATGTGTGCTTCATGTATTAAATTATGCTTAGCTCCACGAGAATAGGTAGTTGAGTATGTTTAGGAAGCTTTTGTTGCTCGAGAGAGAACATTAATACTTATGATACGTTCTTCCCCATAACAAAATATCCATGACCTTAGGTTAATGTTTAGTAAACACTACTTTGGTGAGAAAGCCTAGCCTATGCCTCTTAGTTTATTGATCATTTTATCCTTGCTTTTAGTTCATTGTATCATTATTTAATTTTATGATTTATTTTCATTAAGTACTTTTAATTGCTTGTTTTAATTATTTCTATCTCCAAACATCATATTATAAGTTTTCGAACACACTAATCGATTGAGAAACTATTAACTTAACCCCTACTCCTTGTGGATTCGACCCGTACTTGCGGACATACTACGCTACGCCGTGCACTTGCGGTATTACTATTGAAGAACTCGAGAAACTGTATAATGCATTGTATGAAGTCTCTGACGTGTATTGGTTTATGTTCTTTGGAACATGCTATGATGTTGTCATTTGACTACTAGCAGGTTAAATTACAGGTGGGGTTGTTGTGTGAGAAACCAAACGTTAGAACCTGTACATGAGTTGACTATCGCACTTGAGTTTATGCTATTCGATCGTCTGAACTTTACTATTCATTTTAGCTAGTATGTTTATTTCGAACTTTACTTGGTTTTTCTTTATGAGGCCAATGGGCTCTCAAGTTGTAAACTTCAGGACTTCCGCTGATTTACTATATCCGTTTCTTTTGATTACTTATTTCTTTATCACTAGAACGCCATCGATCTTGAAAACTGGTTTAACTTAAATGTCCGGCGTGTAACCCCGAATTCATAGTTTCGTATGAATATCCGGTTCACTTTAACTCGGACTATTACAACCCTAATTGTGGTGATTTCGGTTTGATTGGTTTTTCAGATGCTGATTATGCTGGTTATAAGGTGGATAGAAAGAACACTTCAGGATCGCGTGCATTCCGGGGAAATTCATTGATTCCATGGTATTCTAAAAAGCAAAATTCAGTTGCTTTATCTACAGCTAAAGATGAATACATAGCTGCTGGTGCATGTTGTTCTCAAATCTTATTGATTGCACAACAACTTCGAGATCTTGGAGTTGATCTCAAAGGTATTCCAATTAAATGTAATAATACAAGTGCAATATGTATCACTAAAAATCCAGTACAACATTCACGTACAAAACACATTGAGGTTCGTCACCATTTCATACGTGATCATGTTGAAAAATGTCATATTACTCTATCTTTTATTTCTACCGAAAATCAATTAGCTAATATATTTACAACACCTTTAAGTGTTGATCGTTTTGCATATATTCGTATGGAACTTGGCATGCTAAATGATGTTGCATGAACTAAGGGGAGTAATGATATAAGAGTAAGGGTTCAATAGTAAAAGGTAAAATGTTACTAAATACTAAGTATATATTTAGGGGGAGTATTAAATATTATTTACATGATGTGATTGTAGTTGCATATATGTATGATTGTATATGTGTTTGAGAGTTGAAAATTAAATTTCAATTTCTTAAAATAATTTGTTACATATAAATATATAAAAAATGGGATTTATATTTAAAAGCCTTTAATCAATAAAGGATATTTAATCTTGAACTAATTTGTTTGCTTAAAAGTTCTACGTCAACTACACATTCATGATTTTGGTCCAATTCACATTGGTCTTTCCAAATGAACTCATAATTACCCCTCACATACATTCCCTCACGTTCCCCTCAAACCGTCAAGCTTCACTCACATCAATTGCTCATTTTCCCTAAGTTTTCCAATCAACATTTATTGAAGTACAAATGCATTGTAGCTCCTCTCCTTCATATAATTTGTGAACCATTCTTTTCTAATCCCATTCCAAACCTTTCTGAATATGTGAACAGTACAATCAGACATTTCTTCAAGTTTTCAAAAACTCTTTCATGCCTCCTAAAAGAAAACTTACTCGTTACTCTACCAAATCCGAAAGAGGCGAATCCTCAAAATCACCAATGACTGAACCAATAACCCCATCTATTCCCTTACCCCTATGTGATGTTGTAGTGCCTAAGTCCTGGTTTGAAAATCATATGGCTTTTGGGAGATGGATTGATGTCTTTAAGCATCGCTCTATATCTTTTGTTGACATCCTAGAATACAATTTCTTTTTATTTGAAGATTTTGAAATAATTTCTGCCTTTATTGAATCTTCTTCATGTAAGTTGTTAGACCCTGGATCTATATCTTACCCCACTTTGGTAAAGATTTTCTTCTGTAATCTCTCTTTTATAACCAAAGATGGCTTTCCTGCTTTGAGAAGTTACGTAAAGGGTCAAGAAATTGTTATCACTAAAACCCTGATTAACGAGTTGTTTAAGTTTTCAAATTTTATTGATGATTCTACCCCAAACTCTATTGTGTTTCAAAATGCTAAAGATATGTTTGTCTTATCTTCTCACCTTTATTTCTCTCCAACTAGACAGTTAACCCATAACGGATTAACTTTGTCTGATAAACTTCTTCACAATTTGATTGCAAAAATCGTATTTTCCAAAGGAACATCATGTGAGTTAGTCTCTGATTCTCACTTGATTTTAATGTGGAAAATTGTTGCTCATAAGTCCATTGATTATGCCTCTTTGATCATTTCAACTATGAGATTTTGCAGCTCTAGTTTTCGAAATTTGGCCCTCCCATATGCAAATCTTCTTTCCCTCATTTTCGATCATTTTTACCTTATTACTAATTTAGAGGAGGTTAATTATTCTGGCCTTCAATCTTTTTCTAACAATGTTCTGTCCTCCTTGGGGATCTTTAAAGTTGGAGGTAAATATGAGTTATACTCAAATTTATCTGTGACAGAGAAAGAGGAGTTATAGAGATTGCATGGGAAAAAGATAGGTCGTTTGGATCCTCACTCTAAGGAAAATCAGACTACCAATTCTCGCCTACAATCCCTTGATTCAGAAGTTTGTGGAATCAAAGTTTCTTTGCTTGAATTGCATGATAAAGTGTCCACATTAACTTTTATGCTAAACTCTTTTATGAAGGACATGAAGCGAATGGTAGTTAAGGAAGTAACCGTAGAAGAGGAGGAAGTTGAAAAAGAGAAGGAGGTATTCAAAGAGGAGGAGGCTTTACAAGATGATAAGGAAGAAGAGAAGCAGAAAGAAAAGAAGGAGGAAGAAGAGAATCTAGCAAAAATTGATGCTACCCCCATCCAAACAATTCCACCAACCATTGAAACTACTCCAATCACCACTTCACCTGGCAAACTCAAGGCTTCCAAGAAGAGGAAGACCCGTTCCAAGAAGTGATTTTATTTCTGTGGATTGATAAACAATTTTTTTTTTGTGACGACAAACAATATTTTCTTGTTAAACAATCCCAACATTTTAATCCCTGTTTCATTTTGATGAAAGTGAAAAGGGGAGGGGGGGGGGGGGGGGGGGGGGAAATTATGTTCACATTATGCTTTATATGTTTTGCTCTTTGCTGTTGCTTATGCTTATTGGTTGGTTGTTGTTTACTTGTGTTGCATGTTGCATATTGTTTTATTGTTTGATTGATTGCTATTGATTGCTAGATGCTTCATTGTTCATGTTCAGTTTATGTTTCTGTTGTTCATGATCCAGTAGTTTATATTATTTTTAAAAGGGGGAGAAATTTGAGAAATTTATATTTGTTGATTTGTTGTTAAGTTGCTTGATTGCTTTTTATAATGTTTGATGATATGTTCATAGTTACTGATTATTATTCTTGATTTATGACGTTTAATAATCATGATTTTGTTGTTTAAAATATTGATATGATGATATGATGCTACAATTTAATATTGATTATTATACCTTTGCATGTATTGTGATTGAATATTTGTTTACATGCATGGATAATGAGAAGTATGAAAATTTATTGGTTTATACTAATCTGTTTTGAAACTGTTTTCAAAGTCTTGAAAACATTCTGCTTAATGATATCTTGTTATTCTTATCATGTTCTTCAATTCATGTTAACTTAGTAATATGATTTAGGAAAATATGGTTTTGACTTTCATCAAGGGGGAGATTGAAGACTCAAATCTCTTAAATGATGATAATTCAAAACACATAAGTCAAACAAATAAATTTAGGAATTACATTTAGTTGTTTAAGTCGGTCCAAAATCATATTAAATATAAAGTGAGTAATTGTTATATATTTTAAGTCCGAAATATTGAAATATGCTGAAATGACTTAAGTTTATCTTAAGAATAAATTTATAAGTTTTGAGACAAGTTTAAATGGCTTTAAGATAATTATGTTTATAATAAGGTTATTTTCGTAATTATCTTTAAAATATTTTAATAGGTCAAGGTTTATTAAAATTATCTTTGAAATATTTTAATAGGTCAAAATATATTGAAATTAAGTTTGAATATATTATTATACGTTTTATTTTAAATGTTTTGATATATTTTGAATTTGAATTTAAAAATATGTGTTTATGATATTTGGATGATTAAATCATATAGTACAAGCTACACATGTTTTGTTAATAATAGTACACGGTTAATATTTGGATTTAAATAAGTTAATGTAATTAAAGAGTTTCCTATAAATTAGATGGTAATTTAAATTGATACTAAAAAAAGGAAATGACAATTTAAATTAATGCTAAAAATAAAAATTAATTTTGAATATTATTTTACACGTTAGTTTATCTGGTTTTTTGCTAGGTTTTCAATATCTTGTATGAGTTTTTATATGGCAGCACAACATTGGTTATTAAAAACTATTTACAGCACTCAATGACGAAATTATATGAGCTGTCAGTGTAACGTCAGTTTGAGTTAAAGTTCAAGATCTTGAAGACTGGCACAAATTATTTCGATCAAAGAAATTAATGGATGAAGCTTTCTTGTTCTTCAAGGATATGTTGAGGCGTGACATATATAAATACAAGGCTTCGTTCAAGAATTAAGGATGCAATTTTCTCTCTTGACTTAAGATCTAGTATTCTCTAAGTATTTAAAAGAGTTGTAATTCTTAGTTCATCTAGCTCTTATAATTTGTAAAAGGCTTAAGTGTTAAAAAGAGATAGATTATTTCATAGTTTAACACACCTAACTTAGAATACTTTTCAAAGTGTTCAGCTTGTAATCTCTATTGTGAGATTTGGGATTTGCTTTTATTAAGGGACTTGTAAGACGTTTCTTCAAGGGGAAGAACGTGGTGAAAGAAGATAGAGAGATCTTCTTGTTTGTCTTAAAGTCGATTAATAAAAGGCGTTGAAATCCTACGGGTTGAAAGAGAACCCATAGACGGGTAGTAGGTTGTTTAGAATCGAACCTCGTTAACATATCGTGTGTTATTGTTTAAGTTTATTTTCCGCATATACGTTATAGTTTTATTACTCGACCTAAAACTGTCCCAGAAAATAGTTTTTGAAAGGTCACTCAATCTCTTGAGAGAGCCTTCCAGACAAAAATTTTAAACGACTATACTCTCTATTCATCCCCTCCCTCTAGAGAGTATTCGATTTTCTATCAACTTTTATTATTATTATTATTATTATTTTTTTTTTTTTAATTATTATAACACATATAATAATAATAATAATAATAATAATAATAATAATAATAATAATAATAATAATAATAATAATAACAATAATAATAATAATAATTTCTGATTTTTTTATTTTAAATTTCTGATTTTTTAATTTTTTTCTAATATAAGCAAAAGTTAAAACATCTCTGCGCCTAAAGCCTAAAGCGGTAAACCCCTAAACTCGTCTCCACTACTCGTCTACTCCAGTAACCCTAATATCTCTTTCTCCTCTAACATCTCTGCGCCTCCATTGCCATTCGCCATCCACCGCCTTCGCCATCGCCATCGCCAACGCCGTCTTCTCCACTTCAGTCGAGACTCCAGGTACTCCATATCTTTGGTTTTCTTTAATTTTTCTTTACTTTGGTAGTTGAAGAACCGCCATTGTTGTTTTATTTTGTTGAAGAACCGCCATTAATTTGAAGCAATATCAATGTCAATATCTGTTGTGTTGAAGAACCGCCATTAATTTGAAGCAATATCAGTGTCAATATCTGTTGTGTTGAAGAACCGCCATTAATTTGAAGCAATATCAATATCAATATCTGTTGTGTTGAAGAACCGCCATTAATTTTGAAGCAATATCAATATCAAAATCTGTTGTGTTGAAGCCAAATCACATATAATTTCATGTGCAGATTCACACTATCATTTTCTGTTTTCAATTTCTGTTTTCAATTCTCGTTTTTAAATGTTAAAACACTTAATCTTTGTGGGTATTGGAGTAATTCTGATTTCTGTTGTGTTGAAGAATGGAGAAATGAGGAACTTTTGATAAGTTTTTATGAAGAAATAGAGAATGGAGTAATTGTCATTTCTGTTTTCAATTAGTTTCTGATTTCTGTTATGATTTAGATTTATTGTTATGATTTTGATATGAAATCTATTGATTGAATAGGTGTTTAAATTTAGATTTATTGTCTTATAGTCGTATAGATAATGGATGAAAATCAATCACAATCTACGTCCAAATCAGTGGCACAACCACAATATGATTTTGTTACGAAGTCAAATAATACATTGAATGTAGATGAAGAAGGGTTTGTTAATGATAATGATGATGGTATTCCAAGTTCTTGCACAAAAGATAACGGAAGGAAAACAACCTCTGAGGCATGGAATTATTTTGTAAGAGAGGAAGTAAATGGTGTGATTAGAGCTGTTTGTAAGCATTGTGGTGTTAGTCTAGTAACTGGTGGTAGTAGTGGAACTTCTCATCTCCTGAAACACGCAAAGAAAGTTTGCTCAGGAAGACATTTGAATCTTGCACGTGGTCAAACAACTTTAAGAGTTAAGAAGGAATGTGATGGGTCAAGTTCTCTGGAATTTAGTGGTAAAAGAAAACTTAAAGAGTTCGACCAAGATCTTTCGAGAAGGGAATTAGTTTCCATGGTTATTATGCACGAGTATCCATTGTCTATGGTGGATCATATTGGGTTTAGGAGGTTTTTCGAAAGCCTTAATTGCAATTTTAAGATGATTTCTAGGTCCACATTAAAGCGAGATATCATGAAGATGTTTAAAGAAGAAAAACTTTCTCTACATAAATTGCTCGAGCATACTGAAAGTAGAATTGCAATCACTACTGATATGTGGACTGCAACCAACCAAAAGAAGGGTTACATGGTCATAACTTCGCATTTTATTGATAAACAATGGATCTTACGAAATCGCACCTTAAGGTAAACATGTAAAATCTTACTTATTTACTCATGTAATCATGTTACTTTTAATTTTATCATTTATCCTTTGACTAAAACATATGTTATATTATTCTATATAGGTTTTGCTATGTGCCTTGTCCTCACACCGGAAGTGTTATTGCAAAGGTAATGATGGATTGTTTGTCTAAATATTGTTTAGAAAATAAAATATATGCTGTTGTTGTTGATAATGCCACTACTAATGATGCAATGATGAAGATTTTAGTGGATAAGTTTGAGAAAAGGTCTTTGATGCTTGAGGGTGATCTTTTGCATTTACGTTGTAGTGCTCACATATTGAACCGAATAGTTCAAGATGGATTAGGGGTTATTAGTTCTGCAATTGAAAAAGTTCGTGATTGTGTGTCTTTTTGGATGTCAACTCCTAAAAGAATTGAAAAATTTGAGGAGGCTTGTTGTTTTTTGGACTTAGTTAACATTAAAAGGCCTAGTCTTGATTGTAAAACAAGTTGGAATTCAACCTACTTGATGCTTAAAAGTGTTTTGCCGTTTAAAGAAGTGTTTTCAAGGTTAAGGCGAGTGAATAAAAAGATGAATTTTGTTGTTCCTAGTGATAAGGATTGGGAATTAGCTGAGCTTGTTTGTGATAAGTTAGAAATTTTTTACAGTACAACTAATGTTTTTTCTGGAAGAAAGTTTATCACTATCAATCTTTTTTTCCGAAAGGTTTGTTAGATTAAGCTTGCTATGCGTAGGTGGTTACAAAGTGATATTGAAATTATTAGATTGATGACAGAAAATATGCTTGAAAAAGTTGACAAGTATTGGGAAAATATGTGTGAACTTTTGGCTATTGCTACTATCTTAGACCCGATAAATAAAATGGATTGTGTGGAGTTTTATTTTTGGAAGTTTTTTGATGTTAATGAGGTTGATATGCAATTAGCAAGAGTTCGTAGGTGTCGTGATAATTTGGTTATGGAGTATCAAAGGAAATGTGATATTGTGAAAAATGTGAATGATGTTGGGCAACGTAGGAAACGACCTGCACCAAGTTCTATAGACGGTGCACAAGATGAATTTGCTCAATCTAAGAGAAATAAGGTTAGAAAGGTGAAGAGGTGTGAATTGGATTTTTATTTAGAGGAAGAACCATTATCGGATGATGAGGATTTGGATGTCCTTTATTGGTGGAAAGTAAATACGAAGTATCCGACTTTGCAAAAGATTGCGAAAGATATTCTTGCCATTCCTGTTTCTTCCGTTGCTTCAGAAAGTGCTTTTAGTACCGGAGGAAGCGTTATTAGCCCTCATCGTTCAAGACTTCATTCACAAAATGTGGAAGCATTAATGTGTTTACAAAATTGGATGATGGAAGACATAAAAGGTAAAAGTCTAAGTTTTAATGATTTAGTATTGGTTTTGTTTTTGGTTGGTGATCTTAATTTTTTTTTGTTTTTAAAATCTTTTTCTAAGGTTCTTCAGAAGATGCTTATGCTTGCTCCACAATAATTGATGATTCAGATGTTGATGAAGAACAACAAATAGATTCGATTCAACTAGTACGCTTTAACTTTAATGGATTTATTTTGATTTACTTTTTCTTTATTGAAAAACTAACTTATAATTGTTTGATATTTCCTTTAGGATCTTGATGAAGTTGAAGATGATTGATCAAAATTAATTGTAATTTTTAATGTTATGGAATATAAACTATGTTTCTCATTTAGTCTTTTATATTTGATTTTTAATTAAGTATTTAGATAAGTGTTTTTACGTTCTAGTAATTATTTTGTATTTGAATTTCATGGACTCGAACAAGTGTTTGTAATACGATAATAAGTTGCTTACAAAAATACAAAAAGACTCGAAAAAGGTTCAATTTTGACAAATCAAAGACATTTTGTATAAGACCCATTAAGGACCCTAGACCCTGTTAGATCCGTAGGGTCCGGGTCTGGGTCTGAAAATTCTGGACCCTTAGGGTCCGGATCTGGGTCTGGATCCAAAAAAAATAAAAGGGTCGGGGTCCGGGTCTAGTCAGACCCGCTCCAGACCCGCCCCATGACCATCCCTAACTATGAATAATCCCAAGCTTTGAGGTGCATTTTCCTAAAGTAAACCCGGTTACCGGATGACTTGCTAAAGCAAGTTTTATTTATTTTTGAAAAAAAGGTAAATTAAAATAAATGTCGAAAAAAATGTTAAAAAAAATTTATGATTTTTTTTATTATTTAGAATTTTTTATGTAAAATTCAAAATTTTTGTCTAATTTTAAATTAATTTTTCGTTTATTTTTTTGGTGAATTATCTACTATAGTAGGTTATCGGGTTACCCAAGTTTAATCTAGATAAATACCCCTTAAAGTTGGGTTTATTCTTGGTTAATCAATAGGTGGGATTATTGTAGGAAAATCAAGAATAGATATAATTATTTTAGATAATTTTTTCTAATAATAATAACAATAATAACAACAACAACAACAACAACAACAACAACAACAACAACAACAACAGCAATAATAATAATAATAATAATAATAATAATAATAATAATAATAATAACAACAAGTTGGTACAAGACGCAACTTGTGTTCTTTGCAGTAACGATATTGAAACACACGATCATCTCTTCTTTCAATGCCCATGCAGTGTGATGATATTGCAGCAAATAATGCAGTGGATGGGATACTCAACACCCCATTCATTGCATTCCATCCTCCATAAGTGCGGAAACATCAGGGGGAACAGAATGAAGAAGCGAGCCTTACTAGTTACAATTGCAGCCACAGTTTATGGTGTTTGGAAACTACGGAATGACGTTATTTTGAGGAAAAAAGATATCTCAACTACAACACACATCGTCAATCAGCTCAAGTGGAGTTTGAAAAATAGGCTAATCCAATTGTGCAAGGAGAATGATAGGCAAATAGAATGGCTCCTTGCTTTGTAATCTTGTTCTTGGAATGATGCTACAAATGATTTAGCCTTGATTGGGAACCCTTCCTAGAAGGTGGCTTTCGCTAGTGCCCATGATAGATAGGCATCATTTTGTTCCGTTGTATTTGTACTCGAATCTTGTTTTTGGTGTAATATAATTTTTCTTACTTCTAAAAAAAATAATAAAAATAATAATAGTCTTTCAAAAAAAAAATAATAATAAGTAATAATGATCTGATCTAATTTGGTCTGATCTGATCTGCTCTGAACTGGTCTGTTCTAATCTGATCTGGTCTGATCAGGTTTGATTTGGTCTGGTTTGATCTGAAAAAATCTGATTTGATCTGATCTAATCTGGTCTCATCTGATCTGATCTGATTTTAATAAGAATAGGTAATAAGTTCAAAAAATAAGTTGAAGAGAACATGTTCTTAAAACACATTCGGTCAAGGGATCAACAGGCTGGGTATCGTGTGGCCCACCTTTATGTTCCATTGCTACCATAGGTGGAGAAGGGAGGAACCCGACTCTGAATAGAATTCGTTGGAGTGGATTGGACGACTGGGCTCCCTCTGAAAGCCAATACCTGTAAATTGTAAGGTCAAACAACTAAGCATGGAACGGCTAGTTAACCAATCAAATCCAAAATCTTTATGCGATTCTGTGCAAAATAGCATCTTCAGTTCATCCTTATGAGTTACAAGTAGCAGATTAAAACATTAGATACAAGAACATTTTATTACCCCTAATGCCATTAAATGTCTCGCACCTAGGGTGGGGTTTGGGTGGTCGGTGTACGCTTCCTTGCTCGGGTTAATTATATCACTAACAAAAAATATAACTCGCATATCCCATCCTCCTTTCTTCCCAACAGTCGCACCTTTTTTTCAAAACAGAACAAAATCTTTTTCACTTGTGTGAAAGTGAAAAGACGTATCAATATGAAGGTCATAGTTGCATGCCATAGAGAAAGTAATAAACAACAAAACAATTCATTACAAATAGAATGACAGCCCACCTTCCAAACAACAAAGAAGATAAAAGTAACAAGTGAAAAGATGGATACTTCTAGTCACTGTAAACCAAAAATAAACGAGGCCTGGTTTAAACAACTCTCCCAACAGTAGCATAGAAGAATCATATTATCATGAAATTCATGAATGCTCATTTAAAACCAGCTACATATATCACCTTTCGCTAAAAGAAGCATATATAAGAAGTTGACACCTGCATTCAAAGTCCCACTCCTCGCATAGCGGCTAGCATAACTCCTCTTCCTTATGCCTGGACCAGTGCAGCCCATAAGGGAGCCACGTACTCCAATCTCAAAAGAGTTGAACACTGTACTAATACTTGAAAGAAAGCCACCTATTTGTGGTCTAACCCTATCACCAATCTTTACCATCAAGAACTTGTCGCTTTCTTGTTATGGTTGTTGAATCTCAAGCACTCATGTGAATAGGAAAGAGAGAGAAGATAAGAAATTTAGAAGAGAAGAAGAATATTGTTCTATTTCATTATATTTCATAAACTCTAATACATCCTTTTTATAAACTCTAATACATCATTATGTTCCCTTTTATAGTACTAAGACTATCAATAGCACACATTTATAACTAATTACAATTTTACTACTAAATATACCTATAACATATCTTGCATCTCTTTACCATAAGACCCTGTCAACAGAAAATCCACATATGTCGGTAATTTTTGATTCCATGACAAATGAGTTTGAGCACCAAAGTTGAAACTCATTATTAGTTCAATCTTCTTTGCCAATAAATGAGCAAGAAACATTATTTGCTTTGAAAATTGTGCTACAGTACTTACCCTTTTCCCTACATTTGCTTGGATTTTAAGAGTAACATTGTGATTTTGAGACTCAAATTGTTGATAATGATCAAGTAATAAGGCATCTTTATTGTACTTATTCACCGCTTCGTGAATAAAACTGAAAACATGCATAGAAATCTTCCATCTCTTGATTTTTAACAACCAAGGTGGGTCAAGCACTTCTTTAGTATATTCTTCCCAAAGTTTTCTCTTTTTCTTGTACATCTCATATCTTCTTTTAACCTTCTTGGAGCTTGATAGCACTCTTGACAAAGTACCAATTTCCGCAACGCTCTCACATTTTGTACATACCCATTGATAAATTTCTCTTAGCCGATTCTTAGTTTAGAGAATACAACTTTCAGTTGAATCAACTTCAAGAATTTTCCCATGTTTTGAAAATAAATTTTCAGGTTCAATTGTCACAAAATATTCATGATTTTTAACTAAATCATGTTCACTCATGTCATCAATCACACAATTAACCAAATCACCATCCATATGAACAAAGCTTTAGAACCCAACTTAGTTTTTGCACATGAATTCATATGATCAACATTTAAAGATTCTTGAGTATCAATTTTTAAATCGCACATTGCTAATTCTTGAATGGTATTTACTTCAATCATGCTATTGAACATCTCTAATGCTATCACGTAATCATTTCCTTCATCATATACTACAATAAATTCCCAATTATCGATAATATGTTGGCAATTATGATCAAGAATTAGTTCATTACACCATTCACACAATCTTTTTTTTCCAACTATCAAAACATTCATCTTTCAAAAGTTTTTAAAAGATTTGATAACCTTGTTTTGTTTGGCTTCTTTAAGTTGTGGAATAATTGATTCTTCAAATTGTATGGTTTTGCAAAACTCACCACTCTATATCTTTGCAACCACTAGAAGAAGTCTTTAGTTTGGGGAAAAACTCCAAGAACTCAAAGGAACATGGAAATGTATTTTCACAAACAAGTTGTGTGCAAGATTTGACAATGGCAGAATTTTGGGTATTTTCAATTAGAAGAGAATATAAGAGAAAGAATACTGCTATTAGTGCCAAGGAAAGAATGGCTCCGATACCAATGTTATGGTTGTTGAATCTCAAACAACCATGTGAATAGAAAAGAGAGAGAGAAGAGAATTACAACTAAATATGTTCCCTTTTATAGTACTAAGACTATCACTAACACTCATTTATAACTAATTACAATTTTACTGCTAAATATACCTATAACATTTCCGCGACTACAACCAAGTAACTAAATAATGTGTTTAATTAACTTGTCAAATGTCATTGTAACTGTACAAAATGAATCTTGATTTTCCTATTAAAAATTAACCAATGCAATCAAACTTAATGATTTATAGACATTAGAATTCATTTTTGGATATTTTGTCAATTATGCCAAAAAGTAACTTATATTTTCAATTTTGTCAAAAGTACCTTATATTATCAGTTTTGTCAAAAAGTACCTTTTATCTAATGTTTTATCAAGAAGAACCTTATATTTTCAAAATTGTCAAAAAGTACATTAAATTTTCAATTTTGACAAAAAGTACCTTATATTAATCGCATGGAAAGAAAAACAAGAGCAAAAGAACACAAAAAAACTATTTTGTAACAACAACCAAATCTAAAAATCAAATAACAATTTTCTTTTGTGAAATTTATTATGCCAACACGGGGAAAAGAATTATATGCAAAAGTTCATAACAAGTAAGCAATTAAAAAAACAATAAGAATACCACTGAAATCAAAGATATAAGAATAAGTAATAACATTCCAAGAAAGAGCTTGTCATATAAAAATCATGAAATAAACATGTATTTTAAAGAGATGGCAAAGGACACAAAAGCCTCAGTCTAAATCAGAAACATAGTTAGGGAAATAATGCCATAGCAGCGTCACTT
Source organism: Amaranthus tricolor (assembly GCF_026212465.1). Lineage (NCBI taxonomy): Eukaryota > Viridiplantae > Streptophyta > Magnoliopsida > Caryophyllales > Amaranthaceae > Amaranthus > Amaranthus tricolor. Next base: position 9,995,495 of record NC_080054.1, read on the forward strand.
ATAAGTCCATCAAGAGGTGCATTTTGCTTTTCAGATCAAGAAAGAGAAACACATGCTTAATTAATAATCCTAAAAGCTTAAAATTAATGTTACTGCCAATAATTTTTTATCTCGGTTCAAATATTAACAAGGAAGTCTAATGATCATAAAGTGCTCAACAACAAATGAGTCTCTCATTCAAGTGTATTTTTTATGAACGGTTTGCCTTAAAACATATGAAGTTAAAATATAAGACATGAGTACTACTTATCTCTTTCAAAAACATTTCTCATATATGGTTAAATTGGGAAGTCCCTAGAGAAAGAAAGGAAGGGGGAATAAAGGAAGTCCTTTCTTCCCTTTTAAAATTCTACGGCTTGTGAATAACCAATTTCATCAGAGAGAGGATACGAAGGATAAATTCTATCTTATTCTAACATTCAGTCTTCGATCATAACCATCATAAGATATTAATCAACATGGGCTCCAAAAGATCAGCTTACGTCACATGCCCTAGTTAGGATCCTACTCTCATATTTCCTTTTACATTTCTTTTATAATCAATCATCTTCCGTGTGTAAAAACTAAAAAAACTTATCCCTGCACTTTGATGAACTAAAGGGATAGGTTTTGTTTTGACAGGACATGGCTAGGTTTGGTCTTCAACATACTGGATATAAATTAAGCAAATGTTTAAGGAGAAAATAATAGGCAAGCCCACAAGGCACATAATCCTGATGAAATAATATTGAAGCATATAATGCACTAAAATTAGAAGCCAAAGGGTATTTTCATAAATAGATTCCTAATAGCGCACAAAAGATGCAGGCAATGTAAGCCATTTGCACTTGGTGGGTATTTGACTTACAAACACCTTAGAAAATGTGTTTTTCAGCATACTCTAATTCTCTCCAGGCCCAGCCCTTTAACCTAATATATGTTATAAAGAGAAGATATAGTATGCGACTCCAACAATCAATTAACTAATAAACATCACTATCGTCATATGTCTGTGCTTTCAAGTTCCAACTTTTAAATACCTCAATCTCCCCTGCAAAAACATGGCTTTCACGTGCCTTTGTAGAAAAATAAGAAAACAATGAAAATTTGTTCCAAACACATAACAAAGAACTAATACCACTCTAATTAGCTTGCATCAAATGAAATAGGATGTTCTTTTTACAATGCGAAAAAAAGAAGAATGGTTTTATTACATTTCATTAAATAGCAATCACTTCAAGTCTCTAAGACTCCGGCCAAGAAGTCATACACATGTACACAATCTCCTTTCTTGAACTAAACTCAATAGTCTTGTCATCTCAAAGGTTGATTAATTCAAATAATGGGCATCAGTCACCAATCTACCATATGTACTCCTAACTCATAGGATTGTTATATATGAGTACAATTTGGATTAAATTTTTACACCAATCCCCATTATTTTTAATTCTCTATCTCAAGTCAACAACTCATATACTCAATCCGTCACTTTGACTTACTACACTTTCCTTTTAAAGTAGTCCTTTGATTTCGAAAACCAATATATTATGATTAACACGCATTGACCATACAATTATGAAAAAAAACAAAAACATTAAGTCAAAATCACTTACTTCACTTTATCAAAATTTAGCCCCGTTCTCTTCTGCCCATCCTAACCTAGAAATACCAAATCATTCAATCAAAAAGGAATTTATTGCATTATCAATAAATGACTGTAACAGGTTTCACCTGTTAAGGTAGGTGTAAGGCATGTTTCTGTGTTGAGACACCAACAATGGCAGTACCTTTGTTGTAAAGAAACAGATTCAGAAGCAAAGAGACATACGGATAGAAAACAGAAAACAGAAAACAAAAGAAAGGAATTGATGTTCTTTTATTACTCACTTACCTATTTGCAATATAGAGGAAGCATATATATACACTTGAGTTTAAGGACACGTGCTGTTTCATTAAGAGACACGTGCTGCCCTATAATTAACTACAACAAACCTTCCCCCTTAACAAAGTTTAACTTGTACTCAAGTCTATTGGATGACAAAGTGAGGGAATTTCTCTTCAAAACAAATTGCATCCTCCCATGAGGCCTCTTGTGCTGTGAATCCTTCCCATTGAACAAGGTATTGCACCACAGCCTTGTTTTGATGCCTGACAACTTTTGTTTCAAGGACTGTTTGAGGCTGAATTTCTACTGAAACATTGTGATTATGTAGCCAATCAGGAATATGGGATGCTACTGGTAAGGTCTCGTGAGATTTCTTTAGTTGAGAAACATGAATGACATTATGAATTTGAGCATTAGTAGGTAGAGATAATTTGTAGGCCACTTTCCCCACCTTGTGAATTATCTTGAATGGGCCAAAATATCTAGGAGACAACTTGAAATTATTTCTGACTTACACAGATTATTACTTATAAGGTTGAAGCTTCAATAGCACCCAATCCCCTACTTCAAAGGACCTTTCTAACCTATGACTGTTACATTGAAGTTTCATTATGTGTTGAGCTCTGGTCAAATGAAACTTCAAGGTTTTGATCATCTCCTTCCTACGTTGTAAACTCCTGTCTACTGTTGCTATAATAGAGTCTCCAGCTAGATAGGGCAAATGCACTAGTGGAGGCTGACCATACACCACTTCATAGGGGGTCTTCTGAATGGAGGTGTGAAAGTGTGTTTGTCCCACCACTCTGGTAGAAGTAATCATATACACCACTGCTTCGATTTCTCACTAGTCATACACCTAAGGTATGTTTCCAAACATCTATTAACAACCTTAGATTGGCTGTCTGTTTAAGGGTGATATGGGGAAGACAATAATAAGTCTGTGTCATACAAGGAGTTTAAACCCTTCCAAAAACTACTCAAGAAGACTGGATCTCTATCACTGACTATCGACTTAGGCCATCCATGTAACTTGAAAACATTATCCAAGTATGCCTGTGCCACATCAATTGTTGAATAAGGATGAGCAAAAGCCATGAAATGACTATATTTGCTAAGCTTGTCCACCACCACAAAGATAACTTCCTTACCCATGGATTTAGGCAAACCAATAATGAAGTCCATAGCAATATCATACCATACTTCCACAGGAATTGGCAAGGGTTGTTAGGGAGGCCAATGTCTCTAGTTTAGCTGTCTGACAAACCATACATTCTTTGATGTACTGTCTCACATGTTTATTTAAGCCCGTCCACTAGAAAATATTCCTCATCCGTCTGATAAGGTCCCTGCCTGAATGTCCCCCTTTTGGTGAAGCATGTTGCCAATTTTCTCCTAAATTGTATGTCAGGGCTCACCACAATCCTCTTAGGCTTCCTAAGAAACCCCAATCTCAATGAAATCTATCTTGTAATTCTTCCACAATAGTTATCAGGTTATTGTCCAAATGATTACTTTGCTTGATAAGTGTCTCAAGATTAGTATCCACCAAAGAAATGGCCATGTGCAGTAACTCTGATCTTGTACCCTAGATAGAGCATCTGCAACCTGATTCTCTTTGCCACATTTATACTATATTTCATGATCAAAACCCATGATCTTAGACAACCAAAATAGTTGGAATGGGGTGGAGATTTTCTGTTCTAACAACCACTTCAAACTCTTTTGATTAGTGTTTATAATGAAGTGAGTACCACTACGATATTGTTCCCACTTTTGAACAGCATGAACCAAGGCTAATAACTTCTTTTCATATACAGATAATCTTTGTCACCTAGGGCCTAAAGCGTTACTTAGGTAAGCTAGAGGTCTCCCTTGCTGCATTAGAACAACTCCAATTCCACAACTTGAAGCATCAGTCTCCACTATGAATGTCTTAGTAAAATCAGGAACTGCTAGGATGGTAGCTGATACTAGGGCATCTTTTAGTTGCACAAAAGTTGTTTAAGCTTTCTCACTCCATTGAAATCCTCCCTTTTTTAGCAGATCATGTAAAGGTCTACTCAATATTGCATACCCATGGATAAACTTCCTGTAATACCCTCTAATGCCTAAGAAGCTTCTTAGGTATTTAATGGACTTAGACGATGGCCATTTGGCAGCCACTTCCACTTTTCTGAAATGTATTTCAACCCCTTGAGATGAAATGAAGTGCCCAAAATATTCCACTTTGGGTTGAGCCAACGAGCACTTGGTCGCCTTAATGAACATTTTATGCTGCCTCATCAATAACTTTGTGAAATCCCATTGTATGCGTCACATGGTCCTCAACCATTGAATGCCAAGTACAATGTCACATCCTCCCAAAGGTATAAGGAGAACCTCAGTGTGGAAAAACTTCTTGTTCATTACCCATTCAAAATCAGAACATTTATAATCACATACTATGTGATTTCCATCTGCTACAGTAATTGCCTAAGACCTAACCTTTTCTATCTTACAACCAAAGTTCTTAGCAAAAGAAAAATCTAGAAAATTGTTGGTACTTTCAGAATCCACCAAGATGTGAATTCTTGTGCCATTTATCATGCCTACAACCCTCATGGTATGGAAGTTATGGTCCCTAGTAAGAGCATTCACTAATATCTTTGGTTCCACCTCAAAAGGGTCAATCTCTTCACTGCTGTCTCCTTCCTTCTGCAAACAACCAGTTACCTCCATAGTAAAGATCTGAGTTCCCCTAAAATTACAATTATGGTTTTTATCATACTTCTAATCACAGAAGTAACACAACCCCTTGGCAATTTTGTCAGCCTTCTATAGAAATATGTGGAAAGGTTTTATTTGGGAATTTATTGGTTGTACTAGGAAGAGGCAATAAGGGTGGATTACTGGCATTGGTTTGAAAGGTTGGTTTGTTTGATAAAGGTATGTTAGGTATGTTGGGTCGTGAGGGTATACATTAGCTTATTTGAATAAGGCTTTGCTATTATTTTGGCAGCAGTATAGGCTTTCGTTTGATCTTCTTGTAATCTTGCATACGTAATAGCATCAGAAACAGAGGTGGGGTTAAAGGCTATAACAAAAGGTTTAGTTTCCTCTTTCAACCCTCAAAACTTTGCAAAATATAGGCATTGGACAAAGAGGGACCAAATTGTATTAATAGTGCCCTCAAGTCCTCAAATGCATCTATGTAAGTCTCCAAAGAATCAGTTTGGTTAAGTTTGTTAAAGCTTTCCACTACATCATCCCCACTGTCATCCTTAAACCTGGCTGCCAAATCCCATATAAACATCACATTCCCCATGTGACCTACTAGCAAGATAACTAATAACCTAATATTCAGCCTTGCCAACTATATACAAAGATGCTAATTCCACTTTTGATTCTTCAGCTATATTGCATTACTTGAAATACCTAGTACATTTCTTAACCTAATTCCTAGATTTGAGCCATCAAACGTGGGACACTGAAGTTTAGGGGGCATACCTTGGGGTTTGGAAGAGTGGCCTTAATAATAGTGACTCCTTGGTATATTAGAAGAAAATTGATCAGTTATCTCCCTTAACATTTGCATAATCTGTTGTATATTCTTGGTTTGATCATCCAACCTTTTCTCAAGTGCCTTAACTTGTTCTTCCATTGCAGTTGTTCTTCTAGTAACAGAAGCCAAAATGTCCTCTTACACACGAATTTTTACAAATAAACAATTAAGAATCTTTTAGAAATAAGATTTCTTGAAGAGGTGAATTGAAATGAAAATTGAGACAGAAGGAGAGTGAACAGTGTGGCTCTGATACCAATGTAATATGTTTCACCTGTTAAGGTAGGTGTAAGGCATGCTTGTGTGTTGAAACACCAACAATTGCAGTACCTTTGTTGTAGAGAAATAAAAATAGAAGCAAAGAGAAGAGCAGAGAGACAGACGAATAGAACACTGAAGACAGAAGAAAGGAATTAATGTTCTTTCATTAATCATTTACCTATTTACAATATAGAGGAAGCATATATATAAACTTGAGTTTAAGGACACGTGCTGCCCTATAACTAACTACAACAATGACAATAATCATCTAAAATAAATTAATCAAAAAGCCCAAGATGTATTTTTGGAAAATAAACAAAATGGTGAATAAAGAAGTAACCCGGAAGAGGATTATAGTAACCAAGAACTTCAAGGTGGTTACTATCTCTAGGAGACCTACTATTAGCCGTCATAACTCTATAAAAGGGCTTATTTTTACACCCAAGTCTAGATAAACGAATTCTTAACGCCATTTTCACCCCTTCTTTTTCAATCTGTTTGAAATTATATCATAAATAATAAGTGGGTATTTGAACTTCAACAAAGTGATGTGATACAAAATCAATAAAACTGAGAAATTGGTTGAAGAGGGATGAATCTTCCAAATTAGAATGGGGATGGTTGGATGAATATGACAAAGGTGCTATTCACTAATCCGATCCGAACCAAGCCGTTATAGTTCGAGGGTTCAAAGGACTAGGTTCGATTGAAAATTTTAAAAGTAAAAATAAATTGTGATTTGGTTTGATAATTTACATGTTAAACTAGTACTCCTTTATGTTTCCGTACAAGACACAAATATGTCAAATTGTTGATGTATATAATTTATTATTGAATATAGTTGTTTCATTTTTCTTAACTAACCGTTTTAATTGATCATGACAAAACTTTATTTAGTAAAAAGATTATTAGTAAAATGATTTTTTTACTGATTAAAACTCAGTAAACTGATTAATCTAAGTATACATATTATTTTAAGGTTCACTAAACATTTGCTAAATTATTCTTCAATTTTCAAACATTATATCAAACTTCCTTTTATGAAATATACCATACAAACGCTTTATTTATGACATGCTTCAAATACAATTTCCTTTAATTTATCATTGTAAGGTTATTCTAGATAAGATTTTGGTTAACATTTTTTAAATATTGAAGTTAGTAGATAATTTAGTTGACAAATATTTAATATTATTTTTTTCGATATTAATACATACTTTTAGAGAGTTTTTAATTATAAGGAAATTTGAGAAGCAAAAAAAAATTGAAAGGAAATTTGTAGCTAACAAGCTTTTCTTATTTTAATGAATTTTGTATCGTAAATAAGGTATAATTAATAGTTTTAATCATTTAAATTTACTAAATCAACATTACCAAAATTAACTTTTTCTTTAAAATATCTATTGGAAAAATCAATTATTCTAGAATTAACGGTTTTTTTCCTACACTTATTCTTTCATATTATTCAAAAAATTAACTTTAATTAAAAAATCAACGTTTTCATATTCAATTACTAAAACTTTTAGGTGGAAAAACGTTATATGTAAAAGTGACACGTGGCATATTCTTTTACTGTTTTAATAGAATGTATGATTGTTGTTGATAATATAATTTTGTTATTGACATTCTAATGGTTGGTCATTAATTATCTTTGTTATTTTGCTAAATAGATAATACTGATTTGAACGCACAATGAAATAAATTTTTACCCCATATATATAATCGATACTTTATAGATTAGGAAAGTCAATATTGAATTCAAATCAACAACTAATAGAGTATGCATTGGATAGAGTATTTATATATAATCCGTATTTTATAGATTTTATAGAATATAGATTATGAAAGTCAATATTAAATTAAATAAAAAAGTTAACAAAATATGCATTTGATAAAGTATTTATTTTTGGAAAGTTTTCTTAGTTTTCTTGGACAGGAAAAACCTTTCTTGTAGCATTGACACGTGTTAGATTCTCTTATTGTATTAGTAGATAGTATAAAGTATGATGATTAGTAGATAGTATGAAGTATGATGATTAGTATAAGTATGAAGTATGATTGCACCAATTGACATTATGTAGATTTAATTTTGGATTATGTTAAGTATAGTTTTGCCTTGTCAAGTTGGGTCAGATTATATATTCTAATTACTTGATTTAGTTGTAGGCTCAGTTTGAAAAGTCGATTCGAATAGGAAAAAATTATTCAAGTAATTTAGATACACAACACTTTCTTTATCTCTTTAAATTATTTGTCCTATTTGTCATGAAGTCACACTCTCCAACTTATTCAACTCTACCAGCTCAATTTTTTTTTGGCAAATAAAACTTTATTAAATGCCAAGAAAAGTCAAAATAATACAAAAAAGATAGAGCCTAGGAAAACAAATCAACCCACCCCAAAAGTGTCGAACAGACGATGAAGCACACCTTCTAGAGAGAGTTTCCCCCATTCTTTATATGCACGGGAAGAATGGAAGGAAACCAAAACAAGCTCAAGAAACATAAGTCATCGCCCCTATAGGAACCACAAATCTAAACAAACCAACCAAGAAGACAGAACTTAGAAACATACAAGCATAGACATCCAAAACAACAGGAACAACATTGCATTGGCAGCCAAGAGTCCAAGACTAATATAATGGACAAGGAGCACACAAGCTTGAACATTAGCAACATAGCCAAAACCAGCATCAACAAGCAAGAGCAACAATAAACAAATATTGATAAACAACAAGGCAACAACATGGATATTAGTCATTAGAATATCACCCTTATATCGCTTAACTTTTTGGGATCAATTGTTGAAGATTAGTGTCGTTTCCCTCAAGCTTCATTGCACAGAGATTGTATATTAAGATTTGCCTAATCAAATTCTGGTTCTTACCTCATGTGATCTCAAATCCTGTTTTCTCAGTTGTTCATTTTTATCATCTTTATCTTGGGCGCCTAAAGAAGCCAAGGTTGGTATTTTAAATTGTTATTCTTCTTTATATTACATATACTATAATAAATTTCATATTAATAAAATATGTATTGAAAGGATAGTTTCTTTGTGAATCAATTGTTAATTTTCTTTGTGAATCAATAGTTAGTTTTCTTTGTAAGTCAACTATTAACAAACGGTTAGTTTTCTGTGAATTAAATGTTAATTTTTTTTGGTAATATATCATGTTAATTGTATGAAAATTTTTGAATAAATCAACAAGAATTAGCACTGACCAAAACTCATTTGTTTATGGACTAAAGCAACGAAAAATGGAATGTTAGCAATAATCGAGTGGAATATTTAAGTGGAGTTACTAGATTTTCAGAGTTTTTCTAGAAATAATAAGGATGGGAATATTCCATGAACATACTTAAAGTGTGTGAATCGTTTTGAAAGGAGTAGATATGAGTTGTTTCCAGTTAGTGATAAATTGTATAATGAGAAGTTATGATCTATGGTATTGTCACGGCAAATCACTGCCTACTTCAAATTCTCAAAGTACTAATGTAGAGAAATATGCAGTGGTCATCAAGATATGAGGGGAATGTTGAGTGAAATTTTTGGGATGACAACTTAGTGTAATCTATGGATTAGAAGAAAATGAAACAACTCAAATGGGGTGAGAGGGAGTAGGTTGTGAAACTTAAGACGTTCCTCAACCTGATATGGAAAGTTTTAATAAGTTAGTGCAAGATGTTGATAAAGAACTATATCTTGGATGTAAAACATACAATCGTCTATCTTTTCTATTGCATCTATACAATATTAAGTGTAGATTTGCTAGGTGAATAATTCATTTGCTACTTAAATTTGTAAAGATATTTTGCCTAAAGGTGAAAATTTACCAAACTCTTTCAAGAGTCATAAAACATTATTGAGGGATTAGGCCTTTCCTATAAGAACATAGTTGCATGTCCCAATGAATGTATGTTGCTTTGGAAGCAATATGAAAATGCTCGTGTCACATGTTGGAAATATAGGTCTTTTAATAAGGTCTTCTCAAAATTTTCTTATGGCTATAATTAACACACATTAGTAATAATAATATGTATAACGTTTATATATGAGTAATGTTTGATAGAGTTGTGTTAGCATGTTTTTGACAAGGAAAGGTATGGTGTGACAAGAACTTGTCGTTGTACTAAGAAAGTTATTTACCCACTATCCCAAGTATAAATAGACGAGACTTTTCCATGGTTAACACACTCACCAAAAGCAATGCACACTCACCAAAAGCAATGCACACTCACTACTTAAGATATGAAGCAATACCACTCTTGCACATGTGAATAAAAGAAGAAGATAATAGAATAATAATTGTGTCATCAAAAGGATGAATCACCAACTCTATATAGCCACTTCAAAAAACTCTATTTCAACCATCATAAATACAAGTCAAAGAGCATAAATACGATTTAATAAAATTAAAACACTCCATAAATAAAAATGTAGTTGTGGGAGAAAGCTTTAAATGACCATTTATCCAACAATCCCCCACAAATGTCATTTAAAGAAAAATACTTGTACAAGAGAAGGCTTTGACACATAGCAACTATGTGGACTATGCCTTGAGCTTGTTGTTTAGTGAAAGCAGTCAACAATTCACAAGTCCTTGCGAGTGAATTAAGTCTTGAACTCCAAAAACTCTTGATCAACAAGTGAACTAAGTCTTGAAGTTATAACAATTAAATTGAGACCCTTAAACCACATGCCTTGCCTAGAGAGGTACAAACTCCGCTTAAGTTATATGGTACTTTTTTAAGGCCTACACACCTATCTTGATTTTCATCAGCGCACTAGTAGAATATTAGCCCGAAATTCCACATAGGAGGTGGCGTGTATCGTCTAAAGTACCACACCACAAGGTACTACGAGATCCATTAAGAGCCTAATGACTCATCCCTCAAATATAAAGCAATGCCAACAAATGCCATAGGATAGATGATATGCTTGCTCATCGACGTTTAAGCTTTAGCACTATCCCCCTCGACATATCAAGAACTACTTATCTTGATAATCCTTTTGAAAAAGGTACGTATGGTATTCACATTTTCTATTCAAGGACTTTTCCTCCAACGGGAATCATGGTATTCTTTTCCCTATGAAGAGAATTGTATCAGGAACCACTTATCTTGATTTGATAAGGTAATGAATGGTATTATTACTTACTCCTACAGGAATCTTTCCTCCATTCAGGAATTTATATCACAATATCATATTTATCTCAAAAGAAACATCATGAAGCAAATTCATACAATTACCTCAAATAACATATTTTGATGCTCATAACTTAAGTATGATATTCAAAACAATAAGAAATACATAAGTATTCCACACTCATCATGGTTATAAAAGAACAACTCATACATCTACAAAACAACTTGAACACTTAACCTAAACTTAATCAACACAACCATGATTTGATCAACACAACAATATAAGTCACACAACCTATAATGAATATCTTGTAACTCTTCAAATATAGTAACAAATATTCATATAACAAACAAGTGACTCAATCAAAATTATGAACAAAATCACAAAGGGACTCATCAATTACTAAAGGTTTCATAAGTTCTTCAAATCCGAAGTAGTTCCTAAAACTACTTCACACTCATTAGAAATACTTCTAGTAATAATATCTAAGGGAAATACAAGGAACATCACATACTTAAATAGGTTTAAGAATACAATAATTAATAACCCTTCGTAAATACTCTTAAAAAAAATCTCATCAAACATACTCAAATAAATATAATTTTTGACCAGAAAAATATTTATAATACGTACCTCCACATTCACGGATTTTAACCATACTTTTAGAAGATCTCATAATAATCACTATTCACTAAGGTATAAAATCCACAATTTTAATCCTTAGTTTCACTATCCCTCTTATCTTCAAAAAGTTTCTACATAACACTCCTTATTCATTAGAAGATCCCATGATGTTTGCAACTCTAAATTTTGTGAATCACTTTAAAAGTTAAATAATTACCACATTTTTAACTTATCAAGATTCATACATACACAAGCTATAAAAGCTTTAAACCACATCTTCAAAACCTTACGAAACTTGATGCTTTCAATCCATATGACAAAATAATGTTTGTAAACTTCTACTATCAAGTCTTTAAACATCAAGAAATACTTTATTTTAAATAACTCACTTTCAAAAATCTCTTAACCATAATGAGTAAACTCTAAATCATATGTAAAATATGAATTTTTACTCAATAAATTAATTTATGAAAGAGACAACTTAGAATTAACAAAGATTCACTTTTTCCCCTTAACCACAAAAATAAGTAGAATTTATTTTTAACGAGTTAAACCACTTGCTACACTAATTAAGTCATAAAATATTACACCTTATGCACAATAATATATCAACCTCATGAAAATTGTATTTTAATTAATCCAATATAATTAGTATGTGGACATATTTTCAAAAATCATGTAAATTTACTTAAGTATTAAATAATACAAATTACAACCCCCACATACACAACATGTAAGACATCTCAAAAATCAAAGTTGGTTATTCATAAGTCATAACAATCACATCACTTAGTCAATATATGACTAACTTCCAATAACAACAATTTTTTAAGAATCCACTTAAAATAAGTAGATATTTTGCATGATATCTTGCACAAGATTCACTCAACTAGTAATTTAGCTCAAAAAAAAGTGAGCTCTTATTTAGTTTGATTTGATTTATTTTTGATTTTTAGTAGGCTCAAACCTAATCTAAACAACAAATAATTTGGTTTTGAAAATTCCATTCCAAATCCAAAATATCTCATATTTGATTTAGATTGATTTGGTTTATAATTCTCATCCGAATATCTTTCATTCCTAATTTCAATGTGGCTCAAAATGACAAGGTGAGATAAATCCACCTTCTTACCTAAGTGAGACTCAAAAATATGTTGAACAATAAAACTAATTTGAATAATTACACAAATTCCAAATCAACTCTAATCAAAATAATTTGAAATATACCCTCTAAAAATTCAATTCACATCATATAATTACCCTTAAACTATATTTATTTTATTATTCATTGAATTATAATTATTAATTTAAAAATGTCTTATTTCATGCTAAAGCTTTCATGTAATTAAAATTATTTATTTTGGATTCAAAATACACACAACTTGACCAACTAAAATCCTAAGTTTGAGATTCAAAATCAATTTGCATCGATCTAAATTCAATCTGAAGATCAAAAAACGCAATAAAAATTTAATCCAACTTATCCAAATGTCATGTTTAGTTGTCTACTCTCAATTTCCAATCCACTCACTTCTAGTTCCACATAACAAAAGAGCAAACAACCCACAAATATGACATGTAAAAGCAGGAAACAATATCATGTTTTTGGTTTAAAGACAAAACAATTTGGCTTGATTAAAAGAACATAGACTTACAACATTACAAATTACAATCCGGGGATTTGTTTATTAGACATAAGCCGCATGAGTCATATCCCAAACCGCTTTGTACCACACTGCGAGCAGAACTTGGACGTTGGCCTCAAGTATGGTGATCCACATTCATCGCAGAACTTTGCAGGACTGGTTGGCTAAACAACAGAATCAACACTGCATGTCAGAACACTTCTGATTTCACTAATCATAACATTCAATTATAACTGTTGATCCGCATGTGCAAAGTGGTCTACAGCATAGGGCTCATTATCAGAGGGCCCCAAAATATATATTTTTATACTTATTTGATTTAATGTTTTAATTACAGCTAACATATGTATATTATTTTACATAAGAATAACCAAGTAATAATGAGTCAAATATTAATATTATAAAAATAGAGATTTTATCATATACTAGTATTTTACTTTTTATTTTCTCAAATTATAAGGGTTTTTTAAGATAAAATTGGCACAGGGCCCAAAATTTACGAGACGGCACTGCATTCAATTAAGAATCATGTGTTGACGTAATAATTTAAAGACTTTTCCTTTCATCCTTGCAAAGGATTTGATTCACAAGGAATGAATTTCAGGGTAATCCAATATAACAAACCCCTTCAAATATGCAAAAAAAACATCATAGCTCCCTCTATTTACTTCAGTTGATTACAAGTCATCTCTGTTCACTACTGATTATGCTTTGTTTTTTCATTAATAGTATATGCATCTGTAACCAATCTTGAGCTTGGATAAAGTTTTAGATGACTCGAACTTTAAAAGAAGACCAAGATATCACATTCAACAGTAAACTAAAATGTATAAATTTCTATCCACCGGATTATTCAGCAATCAATCATGCATCTGAAAAATGAACCAAAAAATGAAAATTGCTTTTGGATATTCCATCTCCAGCTTAAATGACTCAATAAATCACGTGCACTTCTTATTTATATGAAGTTGTAGATGAAGTTTTCTACAAAAGACCAATCGAAACATATCTCTCTGTTATCACTAACAAGGGTAAGGTTGCGTATATTCAACCCCTGAAATCCCTTAATGGCATTGAGATAATAGAACACCTATGAGCAATAGTATCATCACAACAAACTAAAATCGAGCAAAAGTATCCCGACCCAGCCATTACTAAAGAACTACCTGGAAAATCACATGAGTAAGATGGCAATATAACATTGGAGTTGGACAATACAATCAACAAAGGGCGCATCACAGTTAGATGGCAATAGAACATTAAGTAGGCACAAGAAACTTACCATCATATTCAAACGACCTATAATGTGACTTCCTCCAAGAGACTCTAATGACGCCATGCTCTGAGAAAAGGTGGGAGATTCATGGCCATGAGCCATGTCAGATAAATGAGAAGATTGCCCACTTTCATGAGGGCAACCTACGAGAGTTGTCTGCTGATTCTGATTAACAGACTGGTTATTATTCAAGATGACGGGTTGATATTGTGGCTGACGACACATTGTCACCAAAGAATGTTTTGCAGGTGTCTCCTGCTCCCTTGAACCCTGCTACAAGCATTCCAAACGCATAATCAGCGGGATGTATGGTGGGGACAAACAATGAGGAACTGACCCTTGAAATCTTTAAATATCCAACAATCTAATCATCATAATAATGACAAGCAAAATTGAGCAATTGAGCACTAAGAAACCTCACACACATCAATTGGAGTAGTCCATTGATAAGCCATGGCAATGTATAGTATAGAATTGTAAAACAGATTGTGTTATTATGAATTATGATTCAAGAGCTACAATGATAGAATACACGTAATCGAGAGGCTTGCAACTCTCCCAAAATGAGTTAAGATCTCAACCAAAAGTGTTAACAAATTATTTTGATATCTTCTTTATATATACTAGTTTCCCTTACCTTATACCAACTAATCAATTAATGACAAAAATTTGTGAACTACAGCCTTAAAATTTAGCACTTTTACGAATTACAATCTCAATGTTTATGATTTGCGAATTACAGCCACCAAAGTATCAAAGTTTGCAGGTTCAGGCCAAAACACAGAATTCCGACCATTTTGGTGGTCGGAATTTTAGGTTAAGTGGTCGGAGTTCTGTATTTTTGGCCTGAACCTGTAGACTTTGATACTTTGGTGACTGTAATTCGCAAAAAACAAACATTGAGGCTGTAATTCGCAAAAGTGCTAAACTTTGAGGTTGTAATTCGCAAATTATTCTTAATAGTAAAATACCTAATATAGCCCTCTATCCTATTTATGACATTTGAAAATATTTACAAAGTTGCTGATACGATACAATACGGCCTTGTTTTTGCACTATGGCACAGAAGCACCTCGCAACTAAGATTACATCGGGCACACTTTTGAAAACTAAAGATGATGTCTCTAAACTTCTTTTTAAATGACAAATTATACAAGAAAACACTGCCAGAAAGAGAGTTGAGGATCTGCTCAGCACATAGCCTTCTCATTCTTGAAGCTACAATCTAGATAGAGGTTTAACAGCATAGTAAAAAATGCATTAAAAAGTTACGGTTATGGTAACAAACAGGTCGATGCGGCAACAGGATGATGCAGTTGTCGTACCACCTAATATTGGCTTAAACCATGAAATATCACTTAGAACGACCTAAAACGCAATTCTTTTACATCTTTACAATGCGGGTAAAAACGGTTCGTTAACTTTGAAAACTTTTACGAAACGGTATACTTAACGGCCTTGTTTTGCATTACGTTCAACAGGTAAAAAGTTTGGACATGAAGGTTATTCTGAGAAGGTCTGTACAGTGACTTCTTCAATTTGAAAGATATAATTTTGTGGTCAACATTTTCAAGAAACAGATGCTCCAGTCTTCATACGGAACTACAGGAGTGCTAAAGATACAATCAGGAGAAAAATCAAATATGATGGAAAGATTAACCACAAAATCAAGTTGAACAGACTAGCCTATAGACTGATTTACATACCTCTGTTGCAGACTGCAACTCGTGGTCAATGTTGCTGTTATATGACTGAGAAGAAAAGCGAGAGTTTTTCATCATATTTCAATATTGCAAAATAAAAACCATGCGATGATTATAGCCTTATAGGTGACTCACAAGCAAACCGGGGACAATCGGTGAAGTGTTTGAAGAGGTACGCCTAACTTTATGTCTAGGGTTGTAGAACTTATAGTCCCTGGAAGTAATTGCTACTTCAGTTCGACCTGTCAAACGCTTGAACCTGCAACACCACAGAGCCTAGTGTTGACAAAGATGATCAATAATTAACCTAAAGAACTATAAGCATACAAGGTTACTGCAAACTTATTATGGCTTAAACGAACCATTCTGCATCATCAGCAGGGACATTATTAGGCTTTTCAATAATTTCCAAGCCATTGGCCACCACAAAACGAACCCGCTTCACGTCTTGGACAACTAACTCTGGAAATTTATTCCTTGTTTCATGAGAAGTAGCTAATTCCCGTCTTCTAAAAGAAATGCAACCTGTGTTTAATGGATGCATAAAAATATTTCATAAGAAGCTGATCCGATATAGACATCACAATCATCCATGAGAGGTAATGCATTATAAAATGAACATAAATTCAATTTAGGAATTTAGTAACACTCAGAAATTTAGACACTCGGGTTAGCCAAAATGCTAAGTTGTAACCACTTTAAGCAAATAATTAGTTGGGGTACATCCATTGGCCAAGTAAAGGTCAGAGTGGGGCTCAAAAGACATTCAGTGGGGATTGGGAGAAACATGCAATTACGGCTCTAATTACTTCTAATGTTTCTAAGGGCAGCTTCGATATAGCTTATATTATTAGAATAACAATAATTTCAAAAATTAATAAATAGATATGAACAGCTCTTGCCTAAGCTAAAACCTGGGTCGGGCACACAAATTGACTCTTCGTACCTAAAAACAAGTCAAGCACATCCAGAATTGCATTCTCAGTCCTATTTAACAAATGAAATTTCTGGTTTTATGCTGTCTCAGGTTCAATCTATTTTTTTATCTCACGGCACTTCACTTTAACTTTGTTATTTATCCTACACATAGCCAGTGAAGAATAGGTCATAAATTAAGCTAGAAAAGAAACTACGATATGCTACCTGTTTTAGGAAATTTCTGAGTCAGCTTCCTGTAGAGCCCACCCGAAGCTTCAAGCGCTACTCCGATGGTCTTTTCACGCAAACCATTTAATGGGGATAATCTCATGTTCACTTCACCGACCAGAGTTTCATACAGATTAGCCACATACATCAACGGCAAAACAAACCTTGGATCTCCTTCATAATGATATTCTGTGGACTTTCTTTTGTTTGATTTATCATCTACAGACTCAACACCATTTTCAATACAAGCAACACCCTTCTCTATAATATGGTCGCCAATAAAATTATCCACCACAATTTGCAAGAATTTAGCCCGTGCGGTTTCAATTGGCATAAGATCTAATAGAAAAACAAATAAAATGAGTAGATCTAATAGGATATGAGCAATACTTCCTAACATGATCCAAATGCTGAGGCAAAATGAAGCAGAATATTGAAAATTACCATTTGCTGTTAAAACACTGCAAGATTTTCTAAGAGACCCACTACTTTCTAGGCTAGACTGATCGTCATCAACTCCGATGTTAGGAATCTGAATCGGATTTTTGTACACCTCAACCAAGCAGTCCTAGAGAAATACAAAAGCAGGTGTAATACGAAGGATTATACACCTATTCACTTTCCAGATAATCAGCTTAAGCAAGAAGATCAACAACATGTTAAGCATCATCATCATCAACTCAATATCCCGCTCGAAGCATTGGGTGCAACACGAGGACATCCCAATAGCTCACCTATCCTAGTATTACTCTGGTCTAAGCACACTTAACTGCGGAGTTCTGATGGGATCCGTTGCATTATTGCTTGCATGATTTCCCAAGCATGAACTTTTTTAACATTTCATACATTTCGGAACAAAAAAATTTTCAACTACACAAAAGATATTAATCAGCAATCTACACCTTTGTACAGTAACTAAAATATCAGCTTCTATATTATAATCTTCCTTCCTCTCTCTAAGATAAAAAAAAGTTGTAGTCGTTCATTTTATTTTGAGAGTTACTCCCGAAAAATGTACACAAAAACTTAACACATCTACTCAAACAGTTATTCCAAGTAAAAATACTCAATTTTCAGATCAACTTTCTTTCTATGATCCATAAAAGTTGAAACCTTGCCAAGAAATTAAACAGTTATTCCAAATAAAAAAATCAATTTCCTCAAACAAGAACATTTAACGCATAAAGGTCTGAGCTATACAAAATTTTAGCTTAATTTCAACACAACACACTAAAAGTACGAATCACATACTACTCTTAATATGCAATTGACAAATATAAACAAATAAAATGCAATAATCAAAAACCAAATACAAATAAGATTGAATCTTTACCCCATTATTGGAACCCTCATCTTGATCTAAACTATCTTCAGTGAGGGCATCATGAGCATCATTGCTGATTCTATCAATTTCACTCCCATTTTTCACATCATCCAAATTGCTCTCATCAATGTAAGAATCAGCTGATCTTAAATTATTGTTATCAACATTATGACTATTATTTTCAACATCATAATCATTAATTGGAACCCTAGTTCCCATAACCCTTGAAATATATTATTACAAAACTCATAAATAATTCTATTTCCACCTCAAATATCAAAACCCATGATTAATCGGCTCAATTTCTCTTAATTTTTGTGAATTTTTGAGTTTAGTAATCCAATTTTGTATGCCATTTTCCCGCCAGAAGAAAATTAATGATAAGTTTTCTGCTGGGTGAAAATGGAGTGCAAATTAACGGATATACAAACTGAAAGGAGGAAACAAAAGAGAAGCAAAGACCGTACCACTAGCAGGAATGAAGAAGTAGAAAAAAAGGTACTGCCCAAACCTAACGCTTGTTGTCCGCACCAATTTCCAAGTCGGTCTGTTTCCGGTTTTTTCCAACTTATATTTCATAGTCCTTGTTTTTCGGTTCACAAATTGAGAGATTGAAACAAATAAGAAATTTTACCAAATAAAAAAAATAAAAAATAAGTTTTCGGTAAACTTAATTCTAAAAATAAGCATCTCCATATCAGAGTCTAAAGTCAAGTATATTCGTAGTTACTAACAGCGAACAAAAAGTAAAAATTGATTGTTCCCAGTTATTAACTGCGAACAAAACGGAGACAATGTCGTAACATTAGAAGGGACAAAAAGATAACATGATTTTCATTTTTTTTCCCGTCTAACGTTATGACATCGTCGCTCTTTTATTCGCGGTTATTAACTACGAACAAACAATTTTGACTTTTTTTTTACCAGTTTTTTTATTGTTGTTAATAACTGCAAACATACCTGAACTTAGGCTCGGACATGGATACGCTTATTTTTGGAATTGAGTTTACCTAAGCTCCTTTTTTTTGTTAAAATTGCTTATTTATTTCAAAATTTTCAGCTAGTCTTGGACGAGACGGCCTTATAAACTATCAATTTGGGCTGGCCCAATTCACGCGTGTAACAACCTGGGCATTTTTTTTCATTTTCTAGGCATTTTTCAATTTTGATCTTAAAAGATATCAATTTTGAAAATTAATACCTTTAAGGTCAAAATTGATAAATGCCCAGAAAATTGAATGTTGTTACACGCGTGTGAAATGGTCCGACCCACATTTCATCTTAATTTGCGACGATCTCAACCAAGTTTTAGTGCAAAACTTTCACAAATTCTTATCTAATTGGGCCGGCCCATAGTGGAAAATCTGGAATAAGTTACTTAATGGATATTAAGGATATTGTAAACCCTTCTGCATCTTCATCTTCATCTTCACCAGTCTTCATCTAAGCTTTATTTTTGTCAGTCTTCATCTTCATCTTCATCTTCGTGAGTCTTCATTTGATTTTCATATTTATTTTGTGTTCTTCTTCTTCATCTTCTTCTTCGTTCTTCATCTTCTTTTAGATTCATCTCATAAATCCTAAATCTATAAAATATTTTGTTCATCTTAAATAAAAGTCCTAATTTTTCCTTGGATCTACTTTCTTTTATGGCAATGTTGGTGTAAAAGCCCTACTTTTTGGTTTTAAAGTAAAAGCCCTAATTTACGGTTTTCTCTCGAAATTGTGATGATTGTTGATGTAACGGACTCAAAATTCTTAATTTTAATCTTTCGTTAATTATTCCGAATTTTCAATTCAAATTCCAAATCCTTTGATTATCCATTTCAAACCATCTTTAATTCCTAAACATTTTTTCGATTTTTTAATTTCTTTCAAATATTAAACTTTAAATATTATTTTATTATTTTATAGTACGAAAAGTAAAATTTTATTATTATATTTACGGTTTTGTAAACGTTACGTTTTAACTTTCCTTCCTTAAACTAACATTACTACTTATTATTATAACCTTATAACTTTGATTGATTTATTTTATACCTAAAAATGAGTCGTATTTTTATTATTAACTTTAAGTATTGTTTTAAGCAAAATTTTCTAAGTAAACTATCATATTTTCATGATCAAACTTACCCTTTATTTTAAAGTATATCCACTTGTACATACTAGAACAAAAATTTGATGAACCAAAATCCTTTCTATTTAACCCATGATATTCATTACTTATGCAAACTAACCTTCTTCTACACTTTAATCTCTTATACACCCACTTACTCTTACAAGTTTACTTTCACACTCCATCTCTTACACACACACTTACATACTTCAAATTACTTACACAAGTTAACCTTTTCCCATACTCCTAACACTCTTTCTTTCATACAACTTATGGATTAGAGGTTGCCAAAACCCATTATAAATACCCCTTTAGAGATCACTTACACCTCTATCATCAAATCTTTCTAACATTCTTTCTTATATATTCTCTTCATTAAAATCTTACTAATTTAATACCTTTATTATTAATTGAAGACATTCAAGAAGCTGGAGATTAGAACACTCTTTATTTAGCTTAAATCATCATCATTTTGAGCATTATTGGGTTATTACTTTGGGTACCTAATGTATTGTTATTTTTGGGAGTTTGAATTCATTTATTTTGGGACACTAATGGAAAAAAACCCATATGCTGCGTGAAAAATGTTGCGGTTCCTAAAAGACGCAACATAAAATGAAAATAAAAAAGGAGTTAAAAAAATAATAGAGTATATGTTGTGGTTCTCTGCTAACCACAGCATATAGTCTAACTTGTATTTTGACAAATATAGGAACTGTGAGCGATGAGATTTGTAACTTCATAGCCAAGTATATGGCCATGGCAAAACCTATTGGACTTCCCACCTCTCGACATGAAGGAAGGCTTGAGGGAAAATGAACAATTGGCTCCAAATCGATCACACCTCCTTGAGAAAATCTTCTACAAACACACTTGTATGTGTTGCATCATATTCTAGAAGTCCATCCTTTTTTGAATGAGCATTGTGATATATTGCGCGCCAAATATCCTTCTAAAGGGGATAGAGCATTGATGCAGTTGCATAATAAGACGTTTATTGATTGATTTCATAATCGAGTAATATGTGAAAAACTCAAAGATGTATCTGAAAATGTTAAGTGGTTAGCTTTTGGAACTCGTGAAAATGTCAAAAAATATGAGCGTTACGATGTCAATGGGTTCACATTTTTGACTGAGGGTCAAGATAAGAAGTGATCTTATCTACAGAATAGTGGGGTTTCTATTTTAGCGTCATCTCCATTTTACGCGAGTGCAAAGAATCAATCGCCGGTTGATGCTAAATTGGTATACTACAGGCGGGTACATGAAATATGGAAGTTTGACTACTCTAGTTTCACTATTGGTCTTTTCAAATGCATGTGGTTAGATAGTAATTGACGATGTGTAAAAAAAGATGACCCTTGTGAATTCACTCTTGTAGACTTAACTCGTTTGCGCGATAGTGAGGAGCCATTTATACTAGCCACACAGGCCAAGCAAGTATTCTACATTGTAGACCCGTTTGATAAAAAATGGTCTATTGTTGTACCGAGAAAAAGAAGTATCCTTGGTATATGTGATGTTGAGGATGAGGAACAATATGATGCTTTTGAAGACTTCCCGCCCTTTAACAATCCAAAATTGGATGAAGATGATGTAGATGTCGGTTATAAGCGTGTAGATCACACAGAAGGAATACATTTGAATTAAGTGATTCACAAGGTATGAAATATTTATGGTTTTTTGGCACTTACTCGCTAAAATTAGTTCAAACTTGGTTTGTTTGGCATGAAATTTGGCACACAACACTATTTGGTATATATTATTGTGTTGAAATGGTTAGGATGTAAAATAATATTCATATGCTTGATATTACGTGCTAAATTGTGTTTTTAAGGTTTTTTAAGCGTTTTTGGCACTTTCTCACATAAAGTAGTTCAAACTTGGTTTGTTTGGCATAAAACTTGGCATGAAACTTGGCACACAACACTATTTGATAGATATAATTATGTTGAAATGGTCAGAATTGAAAACAATAATCATATGATTGAAATTACATGCTAAGTTGCGTTTTAAGGTTTTTTAAGCATTTTTGGCACTTACTCGTATAAAATAGTTAAAACTTGGTTTCTTTTGCATGAAACATGGCAAACAACACTATTTTGTATATATTATTGTGTTGAAATAGTTAGAATTGAAAATAATAGTCATATGCTTGAAATTACGTGCTAAGTTGCGTTTTTAAAGGTTTTTTAAGCGTTTTTGACACTTACTCGCTTAATTAGTTCATACTTTG
Organism: Amaranthus tricolor; assembly: GCF_026212465.1. Lineage (NCBI taxonomy): Eukaryota > Viridiplantae > Streptophyta > Magnoliopsida > Caryophyllales > Amaranthaceae > Amaranthus > Amaranthus tricolor. The sequence continues at coordinate 10,018,377 of NC_080054.1, forward strand.
TTTGTTTGGCATGAAACTTGGCACACAACACTATTTGGTATATATTATTGTGTTGATATGGTTAGAATTGAAAACAATAGTCATATGCTTGAAATATGTGCTAAGTTGTGTTTTTAAGGTTTTTAAAGCGTTTTTGGCACTTTATCGCATAAAGTAGTTCAAACTTGGTTTGTTTGGCATGAAACTTGGCACAAAACACTATTTGGTATATATTATTGTGTTGAAATTCTTAGAATTGAAAACAATAGTCATATGCTTGAAATTACGTGCTATGCTGCATTTTTAAGGTTTCTTAAGCATTTTTGGCACTTTCTCGCAAAAATTAGCTCAAACTTGGTTTGTTTGGCATGAAACTTGGCACACAACACTATCTGGTATATACTATTGTGTTGAAATGGTTAGAATTGAATACAATTGTTATATGCTTGAAATTACATACGAAATTCCGTCTAAGGTTTTTTTAAAGCTTTCTTGGTACTAAAATCTATTATCTCTTAGTACTTTCGACAAGATAATTCTATTGATTGCGGCTACTACACTCTAAAATTTATGGACGATATCTTAAAAGCTGTGAAGAATGTTAGAGTCGAAAATATTGATGCGGTATGTATACATGTTACTTTCTTCAATTATAATATTATATACTTAATATTATGTAAAATCTAATGTAGTATTATATAAAATTTATTTTTTATTTATTTTATATAATATTTAGATTTTATACGACAGTCCAAGAGAAACACGCACTTTGAAAACAGAGGAAATATGTGAATTGAAGAACAAGGTGGTCTTGTATTTATCTAATTTATGTGTTTGGTAGCTATTGTAATTAGTTAAGATTTTTGATTTATATATACATATATATATATATATATATATATATATATATATATATATATATATATATATATATATATATATATATATATATATATATATATATATATATATATATGTATATATGTATGTATGTACACACACACACACACACACACACACACACACACACACACACACACACACACACACATATATATATATATATATACATATATATATATATATATATATATATATATATATATATATATATATATATATATATATATATATATATATACATATATATATATATATATATATATATATATATATATATATATATATATACATATATATATATATATATATATATATATATATATACATATATATATATATGTATATATATATATATATATATATATATATATATATATATATATATATATACATATATATATATATATGTATATATATATATATATATATATATATATATATATATATATATATATATATGTATGTATATATATATATATATGTATATATATGTATATATATATATATATATATATATATATATATATATATATATATATATATATATATATATATATGTATATATATATATATATATATATATATATGTATATATGTATATGTATATATATGTATATATATATATGTATATATATATATGTATATATATATATGTATATATATATATATATATATATATATATATATATATATATATATATATATATATATATATATATATATATATATATATATATATATATATATATATATATATATATATATATATATATATATATATATATATTGAAAGTTAATCAGAGGTTGAATACTCTCTAGAGGTGGGATGAATAGATAGTTTGGGCTTTTTTAAAATTTTTCTGTCAGCTTGTCTCAAGATTTTGTGGAGTCTGTCAAAACTGTCTTCTGGAACAGCTTTGAACCAAATTCGTAAACAATAACGTATGTGCGGAAAAATAAACTTTAAAGAATAACACACGATATGTTAACGAGGTTCGGTTCTAACCAACCTACTCCCCGCCTATGGGTTCTCTTTCAACCCGTAGGATTTCAACGCCTTTTATTAATCCGACTTTAATACAAACAAGAAGATCTCACTATCTTCTCTCACCACGTTCTTCCCCTTGAAGAACCGTATTACAAGTCCCTTTAATAAAAGCAAAATCCCAAATCTCACAATAGAGATTCACAAGTTGAACACTTTGAAAAGTATGCTTGATTAGGCGTATTAAACTTAATCTAACTCTTTTAAACTCTTAAGCCTATTACAAATGTAAGAGTTAGATGAACTAAGAATTAAGAATTACAAATTACAAATTACAATTCTTAGAGAATTTCTAAGTCAAGAGAGAAAGTTGTAAGTTGAAGGTCTTGAGTTCGAAACCTGAATGGATGCATTTGTGTGGAAAGTGCATGAGGTGTGCTGATGTGGGCTGTCGTGTTTCAAGAATGATATTTTTTTTTTCCGACCAACCTGACAGCGGAAAATGGTTGGTAAATTGGTCGAAAGTTTTTTAAACGCCTTTTCCTGTCAATTTGGGATGATTTTAGGAACGGTGGTTACCGACTAATTTACGACTAGTTTTTAGTCGGGAATTTTCTACTATTTTCTGACTAACTTCATAGTCGGAATTGCGACTTACATGGTATACCGACCAATGAAATCAGTTGGAAATCAGCCGGTATAAAGCTATACCAACTGATTTCCTACTGATTTGGGTAGTCTTAGAGCTGTTCAAAAGTGACCCGACCCGAAAATCTGATCCGAAACCGAAAGTAAACTGACCTGAAAAATGTGTTCGTTTTTTAGGTTTATCGAACCGACATTACCCGACTCGAAGCTATATACGAACCGGTTGACAACCGAAAATGGGAAAACAGAACCCGAGCTGTAACCAATTTTTCTAACCGACACATAACCGTTAACCGAGATTACCCGAACCTAATAATGACCTACCCGAGTCATATCCGACCCGAATCATACTCAAAACTGAACTCGATCCGGCTAAAACCGACTTAACCCGAACGAAGTTTAGATCGAACTGCTGTAAACCTGAACCAATTTTTTTACAAAGAAATATGATTGACTCATATTCAATCATCTATTAGTTATTCTAATAAAGTCATAAATATTTTAATAAAATAAATTTTATAAAAACATGGTTTCATATATTTAGAATTAATAATCAATGGTCAATGTTTATTTAATTACTTTTAATCGAATTAGATGAAAATTGATAGAACTTTGTAATTATAATTTCCGATCAAACAAGTAAAAGTAACAATGTAATAATGATCACTAAATGATTTGCATTTTCACTATTTTGCTTTAAGTAAAGGAACCTTATCATCAATTAAAAAATGACTAACAACTTAATCTGATACTGATTCGATCAATAGTAATTAGTAATTCGCAATTCGTAGCCGAATTTTACTTGAAAAATACCCGAACCCGATCTGTATATGGTAAAACCGAACCAATTAGTAACCGAAGACAACCCGAGACTGATTGAAACTCAACACGAACTTTAACCGACTCCAACTTGATACTAACCCGATAGTTCGAATAACCGATCTTCAACCGAACCGTGACTAACCGACCAGACCCGAGTATGACCCGTCGCAACACGCATCCGAAATATAACCGATTCGAAATACAACCGAGTCGAATGACACCCGTCCGAAATCTACCTAGTGTTAATCTTATGCAAGAGAGAACTTTAATGAATAATAATATTTCTTCACTCCAAAACAATCTTATCTTGCAAAAATTAGAGTTATTTCTAGAATAACCCTAGATAAGAAACATTATCTGCAACTTTCACGAATTAAACCCATAAATTCCTAATCATTAAACTGATAAACATACATATCGCAAACTTGACACCCTAGATTTGCAATGTTTAGCTTTAGCGCCAAAATTGTGAACATCTTTCCCGGTAAGGATTCACTTGAATTGAGTATAAATATTTAATGGGTTGAAAAAGTCAAACTAATGAAACAAATGTAATTAGAGATGTGAATGAAATAATTGAAACAAACTAAACTAGATGAACAAAAAAGAAAGATGATTTCCCTCGTTTAAAGGAAAAGCGCACCCTCTTATAGGGTAATTTTATACTCAAAATGAGAAAACTAATTGTTATTTTATTCATTTTTTATTAGTTTCTAACAAATTATTCTATCTCTCTAACGATCAAATTTCTTGAATTATCTATCTAACTTTGTTTATTAATTTTAACCTTTAAATATTTACACTCAATCCAAACGGATCCTATGTAACCGCCTTAAATTATGAAGGCAAACACTAACTGGAATTTAGTATTAATCAAGCGGAAGCTTACTTTTGCCAACACAATTAAGGGGTTACTTAAAGGTCAAATCAATATCCAAGCAATATAACGGAAGTCTTAACTGTCCAAAATATAGGAAAATTACAACCAAATCGAAATAAGTCCAAAGTTCAAATTACATCCTTAAATTAGTCTAAATCTAAACTAATAGTCTCTCAAATAAAATAACGAGATCTAAACAAAAGGGGAGTCATACTCCAACTCAGGTTCATCTTCCGCTCGCATATCCATTCTCCGTCGAGGTGCCATAGGGTTTTACTCTAAAAACAAAACCATTGGAAAAACATACAAAGCATAGTATCAGCAAAAAGGCTGAGTATAAACACACTGGTGTCCGTCAAACAAGTTATTGAAACCCTTTTTTTTTGAGTAAATTCATTTTGAAATATGCTTTTTCATTTGATAAATCATATTATGATTCAAATCCAGTTCAATGGCTCTATAGTCATTTCAAATTCTCATTTTTCATCATAAATCATAAGATCTCAATGGATCCAAATCAATTTCAAACTCATATCATAAGTTTACATGGGTACTCTGTGAGTCATCCTGTGACTCGTTTGGTAGTCGGTCTACCGTCCGCGACATGTCCGGCAAGTGTAACACAATGGTATTGTGAACAATACGCGCTCAACATTGGTGAGCCGTTTAATCATGCACACAACATTTGCTGTGGCATATGTACCCGCCATTTAGGCTAAAAAAAAAATTTTGTACATAATATATATCTTGTAATTTTAATAGCATTTGAAAGTCAAAAGTATCAACTTTTTCAATATGATAAACATCTTTTATTTGCACATAGCAAAACATACTTTATTTGCGACTTAGCAAAATCAAATCATAATATTTCCCACATGGGTAAAACATGCTTAGCATAATCATATCATTAAACATAACCTTTGTATTATATTAGGGCATCACTAGCATGTATGGAAATGCATCGTAACAAAAAGTAATTAAAGTTCAATACAATGTTTTTTTAAGGAAACCACTAAAATGTTTCGTTTCAATCCTTCTTAAAGTAAATATAACTTTAAAGGGTTTTGAAATTCATTCAAAACAACTAGAATATGATTCATAAGTCTATAAAATCATTACAACAGAAGATTTCATAAAACACTATTTTCTTAAATGCGAGATAGTTTTGCCGGTAATAAAATCGATAATTGATTTACAAAGTACATATTAATTCTCCAACAAGGCCCAAATTAATCAAGTCATTATAATACCTTATTTAAAATGAATTTAAGGTTGTCCCATCAGATTATAATTGGTTATGCGAATTTATAACGATCTTACAATTACTTTCGACAATTTGGGTATTTACCGTTATTTAAATGGTGTCTTAAATCCGTAAAATTTATAAACCATCTAATTTAAACTTAATTTATACTATGAGGCAGTAGGTTATTAATATAATTATAAATTTTTTATATAGGTCTATTTTTACCCAAATTTAATTAACAATTTTACACTTTTTAATAAATAAACATTGTCTATTAATTTGATAAATTAGTAAATAATTAATAATTTATTATATAAAATTATACCAAAGTTCTAGAAGTCATATAATATGTTTATTAGGCTATTTGAACTTATAAAACTCATGTATGATGTTTTATTATTTTGTACAGATATTTTATCAATAAATAGAATAAAATAGGTTTAAAATTATTTGAGTCCGAATAAAATATTATAAAAATTATATAATATTCCAGAAGCTATTTTAAGGGGTACAAAATTTTAAATAACCATTTAAAAATCATGTGGGCTATTTTTAATAATTAATATCGTTATTTTACCAATAAACCGAATAAAATTATTTAAGTCCTTATATGGTCACAAAAATCCATATAAATTTTTGAACATGTATCTACTGTTTATATAAGTGTCTCATAAAATTTTCATGTCCAAAAGACGTTATTTAGTATTTATTTTATATTTTACCGTTTTCAAACTTACCGATTATTAATAACCGAGTAAAAATTATTAAGGTCCTTAAATGTCAACGAAACCTTCCCAAACTTTTACCAATTTTACCTACTGTCCATATGAGTATGTGATAAAAATTTCAAGTCCATATGTCTTTGTTTGGTAATTATTTTATATTTTACCATTTTACAATTTACCGTTAAACAATTTAACGATTATTCAAAAATAATAAAAAAAATTCCAAACTAAATATATTCTGGCCAAATCCTGTTGGAGACATTATAATATGTTTTTATTAATAATTTTTGATGATGAAAAGTTCATCTAATACCATGTTTTATAATAAGAGTATTTAACACCTTAAAATCTATTAAAATATCAATTTAACGAATAATCTCAACAAAAAGTATCCAAGAAATTTTCTTAACATATAGCTACTGGAAATTTCTTTTAAAATGAATTTCAAATATTTTCAAATTCATATAATCATTTCCATCACAATAACTTTCACAAAGTAGTGTTAAACATGTCTTTAAACATACAATAATTTATAAAATCAACATGCATGATGCCCACAATAATAATACATGTAATAAATTATTCCATACTCAAATTTATCATTTTGACATCATTTTTCAAGATTTAAGAACTTCTCTTTGGGAATTTTAATTTTTTTTTTTTTTAAAAAAGTTTATACACAAACTTTCCCAACTTGTTCTTAAATCCTTTAAAAATCACCCCATGTGACATACCTCGACTCCAAGCCTATATAATTATTCCATAAGCTCCTACGCGTTCTTAGAAGCGGTTCTAACTTCGGGTCCTTGCCCTTCAAGTCTCAATTCCAACTCTTCAACTAAACATATTGCATTCATCCAAAAATCAATAATAATTTTGGATTTCTAACATGCACTTAAGTTTTCCAAGTTAGAGTTGTTAGACTAATACTTGTGATGTTTTTAATATATTTGGAGTATACTTATTATGTTGAGCAACATACTTAGTTAAGTCCCATAATTTTATTTGAATCCTTTAAGTAACAAAATTTATATGTTTGTGGAAATACATTTTCTTACTTTCTATTATGACCTATTTTTATAGATTTATAAGTGATGATTTTCTTAGTTTAGAGATAAAATACTCATTTTATAATGATCTTAGTTTATAGAAAGATTCATGTAAAAAAATGTTTTACATGAACAAGTTTTAACAAAACTAGTGGAATAAGGAAATAAACATAACTTACTCTATACTTTGTGGATTTCTTCAAGTTTGGTGTCTATGGAAAGCTCTTAAGATGAAGATTATTTTTATGGGAGATTTGAGTTTATAAACATAAATTTTCAGAAGTTTTAGATGGGTTTTTGAAGAAGATTTGATGAGAAAAGAAGGTGTTGTAGTTATTGAAAGTTTGAAGGATTCTAGTGTTTGTTCATGGATGAACTTGGGAGCAATGTGTTGGGGTTTATGGCTGAATAATTATTCAGAAAATGGAGTGTTTTTGCTTCAAATATTTGCCTTTTGCATGCTTGTAATGATGCACAAGCTTTGGGTAGAACAAAAGGAATTTTGGGTAGTGTGATTGACTTGAGTGTGTAAGTGAACAAGGAGCTACTAAGGGGATTTGGGACAGCCATATTAGCTGCTGTTTGGGGCTGATTTGGAGTGCTTTTTGTCCTCAATTTGGTCTATTATGGTATAAGAAAAGTTTATCTAAGATAGTTTAAAGTTTGGGTAAAAATTGTTGTACATGTAACAAGTTATGTAACTTGTACTTCATGGTCAAAAATCACTTGTATATGTGAGAAATATTTAATTTACTCCCATCATGGTTATATAATATGTTTGGGTAATAATTAAATTTTTTTTTAAACTGTTATGGGTAGTTGCTCAACTTTAAGTTTTACCTCCAAAGTTTACGTTACTTGTTACGATTCATAATCGCGTTACGAATTAACAAGTTTCTAATCATTGTAGAGAATTTTCAAATTACTACCATCACTAATTAAATTATAATTAGTAACGAATAAATATATAAGAAAAATTAGGCGCTAAAAACGACTAATGAAATCTCCCAATAATACGACTGTTTCAGTCCTAAGTATAACATTTATATATGGTTTATTCCAGTACATAAAAGTAGTGAAGAAAAATGCACAAATAGGTTGCACAACTAGAAAACCCGGTACACTGGTGAACAAAAATGCACAAAACAAAATTTCATCGAAGTAATTGATTGTTTCTAAGAGAGCTATTACATCAATGGCTTGGATTTACAAAATACTATGACTTCATGAAACCAAATGGCTATTATATTATGGTGTTACAAAACATATGCTTTGGGATTGTTTGCCCAATAATATAATTCACAAGTGACAAGCATTTTTACTCTTCTGAATGATATTAATTATTTCTGAGTGTAGGCCAAAATGGAGGGGAAGGGAAAACAACATACTTGTAGTTTCAAGAGTATGGAAACGTCAATGACATGTGCATCCGTTGCTATGATGCTATCATTCATTGTGGAAGACGGCCCAGCCTTCTCTCACGCTGAACGGAACGAGGAACAAAGGCCAAGCCACGGCTGTGGCGACGACCAAAGCTAATAGATGAAGGTACAGAGTCAGAGGTACTTAATCGGGATATAGCAGAGGTAAGGCCTTCCATGGTATCGTCATCTACAGGCATCAAGTTAGAATCTTCATCCTTACAAACAGCTTGTTTGCGTGAGTGTTTTTGTCTCTGTTTCTTAGACAAGTGCACTTTCTTATGAAACTCAAAAGTACTTGGAAATTTGTGCTTGTCCACAAGATGCTGATGCCGGCCTTTGTAACTCTTAAATTTTAAACCACAAGTTTCCACCAGGCACTCATACTGAAGACAAAAATAATTTTACAATCAGAATCAGATATTAGAAAATGTGCAGACAGACGTCTTTTATGCCTATTACAAAACGAACATTGCAAACAACATGATTTCCCTTTCTTAGACACTGATGTAAACAGCCCATATCACATAAAGACGCTCAAGTTTCATCATTTATCTGAATCACCGTCACTAGGCATGGCCACGGTCCGGGTTGGTCCGGTTCCGTTCCGGTTCCATCCGGTTCCGGTTCCACCCGGTTCCGGTTCCATTTGGAACCTGTCGCGAACGGTTCCGGTTCCGGTTCCGGTTCCGGGCGGTTCCAAACGGTTCCTTAGCGGTTCATGAGGCGGTTCCGGCGGTTCCAACTCACGGGACGGGCGGGTCGGACCATCGGTTCCATTTTAATTTTTTCTTTAAATTTTTGTATAATAAAAAAATACTATAATATCGCGGACGTACCTTTGATGATTACTTGATTATTAGCGAAATTCATTGCATGTCAAGTTGTCATCGTTATTGAAATATTTACTAAAATGAATGGAAAAAAATTAATTAATAAGAAACGAATCAATGATAATGTCGATAAAGATGATTAATAAAAAAAGAGGGAGAAAATGGACTTGAACCTAGTACCCAAATGAATACTAAGCTGCCTACGTATCCCGAAGGAATCAAAGCCCACGTAGTTCTTTGTCATACCTTTTATTTATAGTTGTTGAGTGTTGATTCATCGTTGTCGCTTGTCGGATTGATCCTATTCGTCTTCGTCATCATCATGTGGTTGATATTGATTAGATGCTTCCGCTGACTCTCCTCCTGACGATGATGAAGTTGTATCCATCATCATCCATGGATCATCATCGTCGTCTTGATCATCATCGTTCCTTAGTCCTTGTGTTCGTATCTCCGCTTGGTCCCAATCTTTCTTGCAAACACATATTTGAATACTATGTGGAGCAAGACGAGATCGCTTTTCATCCAGAACTCTTCTACCTGCACTAAAAGCAGACTCCGACGCAATAGTGGACGCGGGAATTGCAAGGATATCCTTTGCAATTCTCGATAAAATGGGAAATTTAAAAGATTTTTCTTTCCACCACTCCAAAATATTATAGACACTTGGGTCTATTTCAAAGTGGTGTTTTAGATAACTATCTAGTTCTAAAAATGTGGTCGAGGAAGAAGAAGATCCTACAAAACTATCATCTTGCGTCATTATGTTAGCAATTACTGAATTATAGAAAGAGGGACGAGCCGAAACGCTAGCACGCCTAGACATATCGCGTTTCGGGTTATATACACTAGCGTAAAATTCATACAGTTCAGCTAAATATTTTTTACATGTTCCGACATAATAAGCTACATCGGAAGACGGGCGATCTAACGCTTGATAATAAAATCCTATTACTTTGGTTAGGACCTCGGTTTTAAAACGTGGGTCCAAAATGGTTGCGATTCCATAAATGTAAGGAAAATCGGTAAAATATGATTTCCATTTTTCCATCATTTCAGCAAGAATCGGCCTTAATTGTGGGTTAGTATCTTCTTGTCTATGTTTAAGCAGGTGATAAAAAATAGTAATACATTCACTTATTACTAAGTGAACGTTCGGTTCATAAACATAAGAAAAAATCTTAGTCGCGTGGTCATACGCTTCTAATATGTTATGTACACCTATTGCTAATTCCCAAGTTTCATCAGCTATGAAACTATCTGTACACTCACTATATAGTTGTGTTATTACTGGGCGATAAGCAATCGCCTTTCTTAATAAATCGTTCGTTGACCCCCAACGTGTAGGAGTATCTAATGACCAATACACTTTTTTAAGTTGGTATTGGTCACATAATTGTTTATATCTTCTTTTAATCTTTCCGATCCTAAGCCATTTTACTATATCCCTAATTGGTTCTAATAATTCACTTAATTGTTTTATACCTACTTGACAAGATAAGTTAACTATGTGCGCACAACAACGTATGTGTAATAAGCTACCCCCAAGGATTAAACTAAAGGCGGGTTCGTTAAATAAAAGTTCTATACATTTTATGTTTGCGGTTGCATTATCTGTTGAACAACAAAATATTTTATCTAATAAGTTCCATTCCCTACATATCTCTATTAATCTATATTTTATGTTTTCGCCGGTGTGTCTTTCTGGCATAGTCTCAAAAGCAATTATTCTTTTTTGAATAATCCAATTTCGATCTATCCAGTGTGCTGTTACACACATATAAGATTCTAAATGTGGGGGAGCAGACCATATGTCAGTTGTTATGCTAACCCTACCATTAAACGATTTAAACATTTCAACTAGGCCATAGCGCATTGATTCGTATAATTTAATTGTTCGTCTTTTAAGAGTGTTCCTAGGGATTGCTCTAAATTGTGGTTGCAATTGTTGTCTAGTGAGACGCTCATATGCCCTACTTTCACCGTGGTTAAAAGGCAATTCATCGCAAATTACATACCTAGAAAATTCATCAATCATGTCATTACGATTATATCTAAAAGGCATACCTGTGTTGGGAATGTCCCATTGTGTCTGTCGGCTTCCACTTGTGGTCCCGCTGCCGCTTGATGCATGAGTTTCTTTTGTGATTCCATGCTTCTTTGCCAAATGTTTGTTAAAAGATCCCGTTCCACCACCTAACACGTATTCACAAAACACAATAAATAAATGTTTATAAAATATGAATATATAATGTATGAATGTATTATGTATGTATAAAAAACTTAAAAAGTATTTACCTCTGGCGAAATTGTATGAAACTAAGGGCTTTACTCCTTGACTTTCACAAATTTGACAAGTGCATAGGAACATATCTGGATTCTCGGTTGGTTCTTTTGTGAAATACGACCACACATGTGAAACAGCTCTACCACTAGAAGGTGGCATTGCCGGAAAAGGTTGTCTTATTGGTTCATCTTCATCTAAATAAATAATTTAAAATTATAAAACTATAATTAAATAAATAAATAATTTAAAGTTTAATTAATTTGAAGAATAAAATTATAAAACTAACCGATAGTTTGGAAATTGACTCGTTTACCACGAGCTTGTCTTTGTTGTTGTTGTTCTCCTTGTTCTTCATCTGATCTTGTTGATGACTGTCGAGATATATGTACCCCAATTGGGGTCGTTGGTTCTTCTTCTTGTTCTTCTTCTTCTTCAATTTGTATATCTTTTTCCACTTCTTCTGCATATTGATGTAACTCCGGGTCGTACCCTTCCGGATAATTAGGTTCATAATTATAATTACTAATGGAGGGTGTTGTTGATACCGACGGAGTAGAAGTGGCCTTTCTTTTGGAGGAACTGGAACCTCCTAATGATTTTGCCACTTTAGTAACTTTTTTTGTGGCTCTTTTCAAAAATGAAGACATGATTGATAGTATAGAAGTAAAAATAGAAATATAGAATTAAGAAATAAATAAATGATTAATTATGTAACTAACTAAATTAAGAAATAATTAGAAGACTAATTATGTAATTAAGAGAATAATTGCGTAATTAAAGAATTAAGTAGAGAGAGTAGGAGAAGAGATGAGTTGTGAATGAAAATGATTGAAAGTGATGAGTATTTATAGGATGGATTCCAACGGCTCTCTAACGGCTCTCTAACGGCTAGTTTGGCTCAACGGTTCCATGGAACCGGTGGGCCGGTTCAACCGGACCGGTCCCGGTTCCGGTTCCGGTTCCGGTTCCATGGAACCGTTGAGCCGGTTCAACCGGACCGGTCCCGGTTCCGGTTCCAGAACCGGTTCCATGGAACCGTTGGACCGGTTCTCCCGGACCGGTTCCGGTTCCAACCCGCGGGTTTTTTGGCCCGGTTCACGACGGTTTTTTCCGGCGGTTTCACGGTTCCGGCGACTTTTTTCCGGCGGTTTCACGGTTTCGCGGTTCGGGGCGGTTCGGAACCTGTCGCAAACGGTTCCGGTTCCGGTTCCGGTTCCAAGCGGTTCGGGACCGGTTCGGTTCCGGGTAACCCGCCCCGTGGCCATGCCTAACCGTCACTGAACATTAGTGTAATTTATAATGTCTAATGCTGTATTATTTCTTGAGGTCTATTAGCATTCTTGTAAGGAAAATTAAAAACATGAGAATCACCATTGCAATTTTAAAGCTTTGCAACAAATATATTATCCTGGTTTTGGGCAAGTATGTGGGGGGTGAGAAAGAAATAGTGGAAATGAAAAGTGGAGTGTAAGTGCTTACCATGGGATAACCCCTAGCGACCTTGGCCTTAAAGTAAGAATCATGCACTTCAGAGACATGTATGCTAAGTAAGCGCTGTGTTGGATATGCTTTATGGCACACCGAACATGAAGCAGTATGGCTTCCATTATAGTGATCCTCAAAGCCTTCTAAAGAAGTTAACCGTGAACCACAACCAGCAATCGGACAGAGAATCTCCCTACAATCATGTTATCACACGAGGAAGGCAAATCTAAATCATTTATATAGAAGCAGGATTAAAAAAATTTGAAAGATGGAATTAAAAATTAAAACATGATCTTATGCAATTCCGGAAAAGATTGAAAACCTAATGACTGGTGAGAGTTAGCATTTCTTCACACAATTGATCAGGACAAGTGAAGTACACTTTTATTTAAACTCATACACCAAATTTAGTCCTCAAAAAAGGAACAGAGAACCTTATGGTACAGGATAGCCTGATAAGGCAAAAATTTAACCAAAGAGACTCAAGTTTCAAATATCATGTTTCCTAGGATTCTTAATGTGAATAAGTTACAAGGAATGGGAAGATATCAAGTGTTATTTTCATAAAATGTAAATAAAAGAAATCTAAAACAGCTAACTGTAAATTATTACCTTCCACAATCTTCCATGTCAACAAGCTGTTGCTTTTCATCTTCAGACAACTCCAAGGCAACCTGAACGTGTAAAGTATTTAAGCACAAGAAAGAAACTACATATATAGTATAGAGGTACAGGTGCTTTCTATCAGCTTTACATGGAATCAAATAACAGCACTAAATTCAGTGTTCAACTGAGCCGATCAGAGAGTTCCAGCCTGACAGACAAGCCAGTTCTTCCAGTGTTATCATTTCAAATATAAAGAGAGCGCTTTGTTTTTGGAAAAAAAAAAAAAAGAATGAGCAATCACCAAGAAAAACTAAGCCAGAAATCTGAATTAAACTCTAGGTTTACGAGTACAAGATCTGAAAATACTAATCTAGATTACTATTTGGTTAATCATGGATAATATTCTTATAAAGGCTCCTAAATCCTAATTGTTAATACTGTGATCTGCAAATACTAATCTAGATTACTATTTAACAATGTCCAAAAAGAGGTTTTAAATTCCCAGACTGGAATGGTTTATGATTGAATAACCAAAAAGGTCCACTTTTTATGAAGTAATGAAAAGACCAAGGGGGATGAGAATGACACATTTTCTATAGGACGACCTCTAAATTGACATCAATTTTTCATTTGTATAAATCAAGACATAAGAACATGCGCAGATCAATATTTCGTTTTCATAAAGTTTCATGAAGTTCCGATTCATAACAGCTCCACAAAATTACATGCGCAGAACTCCGTAACTAATAAAGAAAGAACAGATAACTGATACAAAAGATAACTTTATCACACTAATAGCAATTAATTTCATATATCAATAACATATAAAACCCTAGAAATAAACTATTTAACCTCTCAATTCTTCTAAACTAACTTCGCATGATTCTAAACAATAAATCAAAAATTAAGTTTCATTACTTAACCTGCTGTCAATTCACCTAAGCTCATTACACGTGATTCTGAACGAGAAATCACAAAAATTGGTTTATTTAAATTAAGAAAAGCTGAGAAATTTAAACCTGTTTAGCAAGAATTTGTCGTTCAACATCGCCGGAAGTGAAAAAGGGAGAATCGGGAGAAAACTTTCGACGAAGACATTTCCATGAAGGGAATTCTGATTCTCCTTTACTTCCTCCTTCTTCAGTAATCATTGCCATTTTTAGAAAAAGAATCCAAAATTTCTTGGTAAATATTAACCGTTTAATTTTTGATTTTTAATGATCAGATGTCTCAGAAGAGACGATTTTCAATGATGTTAAGCTTTTTCTTGTTGCCGTTGCATTTTTAAGTTTGGGGATTCTTCATTTAAACTAGGAATACTAGCCCGACGACTCAAGAAGGGACTATTGCGGAAAATTTGAAAAAAATAAGATGTTTTAATGAATTTATTTTAAAAATAATTTTTATTTAAATTTTATTTTTAAAATAAGCGTTTTTGAATTCGAAGCTAGATTTGGTGTATACTCACACTTACTAACAGCGAATTAAAAGAAATGGTCAAAATTTTAGTCAAACCTCAAGTCGTTGTTACTAACAGCGAAATAAAGGTTGACTGGTCAAACCCTTATGTCGCTGTTACTAACAGTGACTGGCGTGCCTAAATACAGCAGTTTTCATCCTCCTTTCTCATTTCACCCGATTTCGTATCAGCGACCTAACCCACAAAATCTCCCTCTTCTTTCCACCATTAAAATCAACTTCAATCCTTCAATTAATCTCATTAAATTTCAAGTTTCTACTACTAATTAGTTCTGTCATCTTCTTACATTCACTTAAGGTACTATTTTTTTGTATTTTTTTTTTCGAAAAATTAGGGTTCACAAATTCTTCATCAACTTTCACATAAATGCAGGTTCATAAACTTGCAATTTACTACTTCTTATTGATCTACAGCTTATTAAGGTGCGTTTTGATTATAAATTTTTTAGTTCTGTTGTTTTTACAAAGTATGTCATTTATAGTGGTCATTTACACTTAAACTCTATGAATATGTCAAATGTACTTGTTATTTGCCATGATCTTCATAATGAGGTTGTTTGTTCATGAATTTAATGTAGAAAATGTTTGAGTTTAATGTAGAGAATGTTTAAATGCTAACCCCAAATTTGAGTTTAATGTAGAGAATGTGTGAATGCAAACCCTAAATTTAATCAATGTTGTTATATATGTATATATTTATGAACTTGATGGTGATGTTGATTTTGTACGTATTGTTGTAGAAATGGCTTCATTTCGTGTGACTGTTGTATGTTTTTGGAATGGTTCAATTCTATCAAGTAGTAGCAATGTTAAGTATGTTGGGGGAAGATGTAAACTGTTTGCATGTAACTCAAACATGGATTTGAATGAATTTAAACATCTTATATGCTCTAAGATTGGCATTGACACTACAAGAAGTACTGTTAATGTAAGTTTTAAATACAATATGAGTGGAGAATTTTTAGCTCTTCTGGTTGAGGATAAGGAGGCTATAGGTGTAATGTGGGAGTATTCAAAGTCTACCTCTATTCCTTCTTTGGAGTTATATGTAGAAGAGGTACCCCTAGGGAATCAAGATGCTAATGTTGTAGAAACAAATGCATTCCTGAATGTAACTTCTACTGCTACTTCTCCTACGCCCTTCCCTACCCAAGAAACCCAAAATCTCATTATGCCATCTTCCTCTTCTCCTTCTAATGATGATACTTTTAACTTAGAAGATATAAATGAGCTTTGGGATGATATTAATAGTGAGAGTAATGAATTTGTTGAAGCTCCTTCTGAGGACGAAGTGAGTGTTGATGAGGAGGCTCTAGCTAATGACATGACCTTAGGCAACATTCCAACCATCGTTGCTCCTACACCTTATGCACTAGTTCCCCCTCTAGATGAACACGTTGAGGACAACTCTTGGAGGTCTTGGGCATGTGATACAACATACACCGATCAAGGAGAGTTTCAAAAGGGTATGATGTTTGATAACAACGATGCCTTGTTGGACGCTGTTAGATTTTATCATATTTGTAGGAATGTTGAGTACCAAACTGAGACTTCGAATTAAACAGTGTTCACCTTGAAGTGTAAGAGAGGGTGTGCTTGGAGGCTATTGTTACATATAAAGGGAAGCATGGGGGTTGTGTATTAAGTACTAAAAATGTGTCAGCTGGACACATTCATTTGACATCTTCCGTGATTAACAATGTTATTAGAAATTGTGTTGCTGAAGACCCATCAATTAAGGTCTCTATGGTGCGACAAATGGTGAAAGACCAATTTGGTGTCGAAGTGACCTATAAGCGGGCATGGTGTGCTAAACAGCAAGCCCTTCTCTCTATCTATGGGACATGGGAAGACTCTTATCCTCTCCTTCCACGCTTCTTGAAAGTAATGCAAGTTTCTAACCCCGGGACTGTAGTTGAGTGTTTCTTTACGGAAGATAAAGATGTTGGTGTGTACGTGCGTCCTAGTATTAGAACTTTCCAACTTGTGTTCTGGGCTTTTAAACCAAGTATTGAGGGGTTCAAGTATTGCAAACCCCTTATTGCCATTGACGGAACACACTTGTACGGGAAGCATTGCCATACATTATTGACTGCGATTGCTCAAGATGGCAACAAGGGAATCTTCCCGCTTGCCTTTGCTTTGGTAGAGAAGGAAAGCATAGCTGGGTGGTCTTGGTCAATGGAATGTATTCGTAAGCATGTGATGCAATAGTCCAGGTTTATGTATTATTTCTGATAGACATGCAGGCATTCTAGCAACAATGGAGGAGCCGGATCGGCAACCTCCAAATGCCCATCATAGGTTTTTCTTGCAGCATTTGTTAAGTAACTTCAACCGTCAAATGTAATGTGAAGCTGAAGAAGATGTATGAAGGTACTGCAGAGCAAAGACAACCACATAAGGTCATCGAGGGATTCAAGGCTATTGGTGTTGCTAAACGAGAAGCTCTTTTTTGGATTGATCAAGTTGGTGATATGTGTAAATGGTCAATATGTCATGATGGAGGGTATATGTATGGTGTTACTAATACCAACTTAGCCAAAGTATTCAATAACGTGATGAAGGGTGTACGTTTCTTGCCTATAACTACTCTTGTGGAGTTCACCTTCTACCGTGTTAATGATTATTTTGTTAAAAGACGCGAGAATGCAAATGCATGGCTAATTGGGGGAAGTAAGTACACTTCACACGCCACAAGAATTATCACCCGTAACACTAAGAAGGCAAACTTCCATGAGATCGTCGCATTTGACTATAGACGAGGCCTTTTCAAGTTAAGACTGGACGTGGTAATAGAGGATCAGCCAAGGGTGGTAAAATACAAAGTGTGGATTTGAGAGAGATGAAATGCACTTGTAACAAACCCTCCATATATCACTTACCTTATTCTCATGTTCGTGCCATTTATATTTAAAGACACTTATTGTATGAGCATTTTGTGGACACCTGCTACACTACCCAGAGCTATGTTAATACATATGAATCTATATTCATGTCGTTGATTGATAAGAAGTCATGGCCTCAATACACCGGTGTTGAGGTGATACAAGATCCAGATGACATTCGTGGATTAGGGAGACCTAAGTCAAGGAGGATCCCCAACGAGATGGACGAAGGATCAAGGAGACGCGGTGTGGTAGTGAAGGTCACAACACTAGAACTTGCACGTCAAGGTAAACAGTATCTGTGTTTGAGTACAGAAACATAAAGACTATGAAAACAAATAAATAACATACGTAAACAATTTGAGTATTTCTTAAGTCTTTTTACATATAATCTTAACTACAACTAAGTTATTGTTGAATTACAGTCGAGATGGATCTAGCAGCTCCAGGCCCTCGCGACCCTAGTGTGCTGACAATGCAGGCGGATCACAGGAGCAGTGTACTATGGGATGTCCAGGTTAGTCAACTTAGTATTTTGAATGTATATGCCTTAATACTTTAACTTTATGCTAATATAATCTTTGCGTTCAGGTGTCCGACACAGAGACCATACACACCAGGCATCCCGACTATGCTCCGTGGGAGATTGACGCACGGATCATCCCGTACATTCAGCGACCGACATTGTATGACTTCCACCTCATCGCTTATGGGAGAGTCGATCGAGCGCTAGTCACGGCTTTAGTCGAGCGGTGGCGCCAAGAGACACATACCTTCCACCTACCTCTAGGTAAAGCAACTGTCACTTTACTTGACGTAGCTGTGCTTACACGGCTTCCCATCAAGGGACATACCGTCTGTACCGTTGGACGCCAACTCGAAAGTTGGCAAGATATAGTGCATAGGGTATTAGGAGTCCGACCTCCCGCAGAGGTAGCCAAAGGGAGTAGGTTGCGCGTAACAGGGCTTGCGCAGATTTTCTCGCACCTCCCTGAAGGTGCTGACGAGGCTACCATTGAGAGATAAGGCGTATCTCTCAAATCTGATTGGTGCTGTCTTGTTCTCCGACAAGACTGGCAACAAGGTACAACTTTTGTACTTGATGTTGCTTGATGCGCCATGGTGCATTTGCGCCACCAATCCTTCCACCCCAACATGTGTCATATGGATCGCGGTGGTCCTTTGATAGACGTAAAAGGACCCATATAGGATCTGGCGTGGGGTTCTACCGCGATCAATTCGATCTACTTCGAGCTGACCAGGTAAAGACTTCACTTACTAGTCTTGTAACTATGAAATTGCGTAATTTATTAATTACATTTTCACGTGAAGTTTCGATGCGACCCTTACCCCGCTGAGGCATACGCTGCATTGCCTCAGCACTCAGGGATATTGTTAAGGGCGTGGAGAGCCTCTGTACCTTTGATATGCTTCAACATAGTCGAAGTGCATCTCCTTGAGCGCGTACTGCGCCAATTTGGGAATGTACAGGGCATCCCGTCGCCTTGTGACACAGTGGCGGATCTCCCTCACAGCTCACGCAAGGGTCAGAAGCCCAAGAACTGGTTGGAGATCAACTGGCGCCATATAGCTCGTTGGGATCACGGGCTAGAGCTGCTGGCCCAAGGTGCGTCGATCGAGGCTGTAGGCGCACCTGCTTCGGCAGATTATATGTCGTGGTTCCTATCCATCACTCGTCGATGGATGACACCACGAGGTATCATCGCGGTCGCCCAATACGCTCCCACAGCACCGACGATGACACAATTTGTAAGTATTCTTCAACGTTGATTATTATCCATAAAACTTAGATGTTATACATTTCATTAATACTTCAGGCTTAATGCAGGCACAGGGCATTACAGCTATCATTAGCTACACCCAAGAGGAGGCGGTACGGCAGATTGCCCAAGGTATATTCTTAGGGACACAGTTACAGCACTTCATTCTAGAAGTCGCTGTGCCTAACACCACTATGGACGAGCAGGGGTCATCTCCTCATCATGTTGACATTCATCTTGACGAGGTAGATTTAACGTGCCCCGACTATGGTACCGGGTCCTCACAGGGTGCTGGATCATCCCAGTATCAATCACTGCCCCTACTCTAGTGTCATACAACGACCTCTTACTATCGTAAGAGGTGTCGTAAATCGTCACAGTTAGACACGGTACAGGAGGAGGATTAGCATTAGTATATTGTTTGTATATATTGAACATTAGTAACATTTTGTATATATTGAACATTTGTACATATTGAATATTTGTAACATTTGGACCAATATGTATAATTTGTAATATATATGTAGATGTATATATTTTTATCGTATTATCACATGTTTATTATGAATGAAATGATGTTAATTACTCAAAGTTTTCGGCGATGAATCATTCCGCCAAGATTTAAGTATGAATTTAATCAAAATCAAACAGGCAATCAGATTCAAATGGGGAAAATGCTCTCGAAAATTCAACACAATTTCATTCATGTTCAACGAATCCATATCAAATTACATAGTTCATTCGCTAAGTTAAACCACCGCCGCTAACTAAGATTGCTTCTTCAACTTTCTCATAATCCTTTCAGTCTCTTCTTTCCTATGTTCCATATCATCTATTTGTCTCTTGAGATTAAATACCTCATCTTTAAGCTCTTGTTTTTCTTTTCTAAGCCATTTGGTACTCTTTGGAGCAACCCACCTAAAGTACGTGCATCCGAGTCCTTCATCCAAGTAGAAAGGACAAGCAACAAAATCACGGCCTGGATCGATGTCGCTCCATTCTATATTAATCTCAACTTCATAACCACAATCACAATGCTCTTCAATAGAATGCTCCTGTGACATCTATGGAACACATATGATATAGTAATACAAGTAAACATTAAAAAATAATATTAACATTTATAAATTGAGAGTAATACTAACATAATATTTTATGTTACCTTCACAATCGATTAACTAGAACAAGAATGATGGACTTTCGATACAATGAAGTAGGGAAATGATAGAGTTATTTATAGAACATAATAACAACGGCTATTTTCAACTTCATAATGGATATTTTTCAATTTTACAACGGCTAGTTTAAATCATACAAAAAAGTCAATAAAAGTCAAAATTTTAGTCAAGCCTGAAGTCGCTGTTAGCAACAGCAACATTAAGGTTTGACCAGTCAACCTATAAATCGTTGTTACTAACAGCGAGTTCAGGCATGACTAAAATTTTGAAAATTTCTTTTAATTCGCTGTTAGTAAAAGCGAGAAGACACCAAGCCTAACTTTGGAGCTAAGGACGCTTATTTTAGGAATAAAGTTTGATTGAAGCTTGTTTTTTGAATAAAGTTGTTAGACAATCTTATTTTTTTTAAATTTCCATATTGGGCCACGAATTTTAAATGAGAATATTTTGGTTAAATAGCCCAATAATAGAACACAAAAATTAGGATGATGAGACCGTTAATTTGGATCAGCATGATTCGCGCGTGTAACAACAGTTGACGCTTTTCCTCGTTTTTTCCATTTTCTAGGCATTTGTCAATTTTGACCTTAAAAGTATCAATTTTGACCTTAAAGGTATCAATTTCAACGTAATATAAAACTTAAACGGATTAATTTAAATAAAAAATATCAATTTGGACCTATAAGTGATCAATATTGACGTTAAACTGATCAATTTCTACCTAAATATGGTTCCATTTTCACAATTTTAGAACAAATTTTAATAAAATGGTATTATTCTATCCTTCTATGGATGAATTTCAAACAAAAAATAAATGGTCAATAAAACTATCAATAATAGTGTTAAAACATTGCACAAGACAAGTACTCTTATTCAATGCGTACATGATGGTTTTAAAGGAACATAAGTGTAATGCCCCGAATTTTTCTCTGTGGCATAATTTCCATTTTATTCATCTTTCTAGTTACTTTTCTTTAAGTCTAGTTTTTAATTTAAAATAATTTATTATGATATTATTTGTGGATTATTATAACTATCTCTTTTATGCTTTATAATGTGATTTAAAAGGAGCGTAAGTTATTATTATTATTATTATTATTATTATTATTATTATTATTATTATTATTATTATTGTTGTTGTTGTTGTTGTTGTTGTCGTCGTGTTAATATATTATTTTCATTAAATTTATGTACTACTATTATATGTCCTAGGTTATTTATTTTTGGACCAACTTGTGGTAACAAGTTTTAAATTAGGATGACTAAATATATTTTTTTTTAGTACACTATTATCATGATAAGCTTTTAAAATTAGTGTTTAATTAGGTTAATTGATTCTAATTTATGCTTAATTAATTGGTACATTCTAGAATGGAATGAATGCATGAACATCCTTCAAATCTTTTCATTTTCTTTTCTTCAAGTTGATTGAACTTCCTAATGCTCATAAATTCTCAACCATTATGAAGAGTCTTTTGGGATGGTTTTTCCCCTCCTATAAATACTAGCCTATTGTTATGGAAATTTTCATTCATTCATAAACTAGCTCATAAACTTTCTTTCTCTCATTCTTTTCTCTCAAAATAAAAAAAAAAGAATACTTGCTTTATTTTTCTTCAAGTGTCAAAATATTATCATATTTTTGGGTAACTTTTGAAGACTTATTTTGAATTATTCAAGCTTACTTCAAGGAATTTATTTTGCAAATTATTTGGGAGATTTTCTTGGAGTTTTCTTTAATCTTCTAAAGATTATTACTTTCCTCCATTATCCAGGTAACTAGATTTTTCTTCACTTAGTTTCTTAATTAAACATAGAAGTCTTGTTTAGAATTAATTAAAATTTAAATTGATTAATTCGATTTTATATAGTAAATTTTGCTTTAATTATTTTCGTGCATATATTATTGTTATTTTAATCTTCTATGATGTGTTATAACATAGATTAAATTAGGATTGGTTAAAATTTATTTTCGTGATTTGAATAATTTTATTTTAAATTATTATGAAAATCTGGAAAATCTACACTTTTTATTAATAGTAATTTGGCTGTAATTTATTGATTTTAATTTATTTTCACATTATTTTAACACTAAAATATGTTACAATCAGTAGGTAATAGTGTAAATTGATTTTGATGAATTTGGATTTAATTTTACAAAATTATTATTTAATGATGGCTTAAACTAGTTAATTTGAATTTTGTGAATTAATTAAGGTTAAGAGGAATTAAAACCTGATTTAATTTATTAATTTATTATTTTTGGTCATGTACCTAATTGCTTGGTTATGTGTTAATTTCATGTACTACTTATTTATTTAATTAGATAGTTTATGACCATTTGTTGTTAAAGTCATGTAAATAGAGAACTTGACTTTGGCATTGACTTGGACCTTGACCATTGACTTTTGTTCACTATTATAATGGTTATGTGATTTTATTTTGATGGTTTATAAAACTGTTTTGTTGCTTGTCGACAAGTTTATACTTAAGAATAAAATAACATTGTCTGTAGTATATTCTTGCCAAGAGTTGTAGTAAGGTGTATTCTTGATTAAGTTCGAATTATCCTTATTCCAAACTCAGACATTACCACTTAAACTGTATGATTTTGATCTTGATTGGTTTTGAACTACTCCTTTGGAGTTTTGGTATTTTGGAAACGGTCATTGTGGCCTTTGGGTTCTTAAGGGTAAATCCATAGTGGTTCCTTATGAACATTTGATTTGGTTTTGGAATTTGACTTTTGGGTTCTTAAGGGTAAATCCATAGTGGTTCCTTATGAACATTGGTTTTGTTGTTATTTGGAAATCGTTGGGTAAGTCCATAGTGGTTCCTTCGATTGGACAGCACATCTATAGTAGATTGGTTTTAGATTTAGTTGTCGTTCTCGTTATGCTGGATCTTCGGAAAACGAGAGAGATTGGCCATTCTTAGACAGGGTTATATCATTGTGGTTGACCCGAGGTTCGCCCTGACTTTATCTAGGCTTAGTGGGCCGCGAATTTGTTCACTGCGTCTGTTCCAAGTACGACTTGAAAATATTGTTAACTTGATTTTTTGTTAAATTGTTTTGGAAAAGTTATCCTTGGTTTTAATTGATTTGGTTACCCTACTTTGGTATTAATTGAATTGATCAACATTATTTGACTCTATTGGTTTGTATGGTTGGATCGTTGTTAATTGGTTTGAATTTTAATTAAGTCTCGCATTAGTTCTTTGTTTAAATTTGAACCTTTGTGTTAAGGACAGTCTAGTTACTGGCCACTAAGTGGTAATTTGCGGTTTAGTTGTTGCAGGTGATGATTGAATTCACTCGGAGCGACTGGGGAATAAGACTGAGAGATGTAGGGTTACCTAGAACATTAAGTTGAAGTTTAGATGTTTTATTTATTTTTGTTTATGGGAGTGTTTTACTCCCTGGATTTTTATGTAATGACTTTTTGATTTACTTTATTCGAAGTTATAAATTTATTTTGAAAATTTTAGTGACCCAACTTAGTGTATTGTTTCCGCCAATACACCCTATATTAAGACGGGTCATTACAATAAGAGTATTTTTACTCTTTAATCATTAATCAATATAATAGTAATATTGCTCTTTCTTCAACAGTATCTGTTCATAATGGACATGGAAATAAAGTTATAAGTGTAATGTTTGCTTACGCTGGAGGTGAAGGGGGAGGAAGTTTCGATTTCGAATTTATGTTTGTCAATTGATTTAATGAATGCTCTTGGAACATGACTAAAAGTTTAAGGCTTCTTTGTTATAAAAAATTTCAATTTTGATATAAGAATGATCAATTCAGACCTTAAAATGATTAATTACGATCAGTTATAACTTATAAAAAAAATCAATTTTAACCTTAAGTGTGTCAATTATGACCTTAAAAAGACTAAGTACTGAGCGCATATTGAGAAAAATTATAATTGGGTTGATTGGGCTATCTGTCTCATATTGAGATGGTCTCGTCCAAGACCAGCTGATAATAGAAACTCTTAGCATAATGGGCTTTTTGTATGGACTCGTTCCACAGTGACACGGTCTCATACAAGAGGGGCCGTTATTGGGCCTACTTCATAACAAGTTGGGTCGTAGTGATTATGCAGGTGAACTTTTGAAATTTTTGATCATTCTTTTATGAGACCTTTTTATTTTGCTACAAATCTTCTGTGAGACGGTCGCATACGTGTGACCACTCTCAAGTCTGACCCATAATTTTAAAGTTGCCATTTTAATGCTTGAATTGCACATTTTGGACTTTGAAAAATGTATTTTAAGTCTTGAATTTGACAAACTTATACCATTGAAATAGATATTCTAAAGTCTTGAAAAAGATATTTTACATTTGGAGTAGGTACGTAAAATATAAAATTAAGGGTTGGAGTAGGGGTTTTAAGAGTCGAAATTGGAATTTTAAGTGGTGGAATAAGCGTTTTAAGGGGTTGAAGTCGATAGCTAAAAAATCAATTAAGTTTAAATTTGGCCTGGGGACGGAAAATTGAGGCCTGGAGTAGGGGTTTTAAGTATTAGATTTGGCTTTTTAAGTCTTAAAATGAGTGTTTTAAGATTTGAATTCAACAAGTATAAAATTTTTTTGGTCGCACGCATGAGGCGGCCGCATATAAGTTTTTGTGTTTATTATGAGGTTGTTTTATTGTGAGAAAAACCCATATAATTAGCCCATTTTTCTGATTGATCACTTTAAAAGTTATGAATGGTTAATGTTTTTTTTTTGAGTAGTTGTGATTGGTCATTTTAAGGTTATAAAATGATCATTTTAAGACTATAAAAAGTAATCACTTAAAAACTATGAGCAGATTAGTTTTAGGTTATATTTTTTATAAGTGATCAATTAATAACAATACTATATATTGGGTGAGCCCAATATTAATAGTCTTACCGTGAGACTGTTTTATTTCAGTATTTGTGTAAAAAATATAAGCTTCTTTGTAAAGGATTTTCCAAAATAAGTAATCTAAGTTGAAACCTGAGGTTAAGGCTTGATTGCGGTTAAAAATAGCAAACAAGATAGATATTTTTCACTTATTCTAATTAACTCAAAAAAGTCAATAGCCTCTGTTTGTTGTTAGTTACAGGGAACAAAAGAGAGTTGGTGAAAAAAAAGAACCTAACCAACCCCAACTACATCAGTATGAAAGTAAGACCCACCTTCTAGGAAGGGTTTCCAAGCTCTACTCTTCATGTGCAAAAGCAAGGAGGCCTTCAAACCAATAGAACAACCATCCAACATTGGTGACTTTAAACCAATCAGTATGGTGGAAGCCCTATACAAAATCATTGCAAAGTTGTTATCCAAGAGACTGAAATAATCATTGCACCTCTTATAGATATATCTCAATCGGCCTTTATCTTGGATAGCTAGGGTGGCAAGTCTGTTGCTTGGTTGAAAAAAAGCAAACAAATCATATGCTCCGCTCAAACTTCTTTTTTAGAAGGCCTACAATTTGTAAGATGGTCTTTCCTAGAGATGGCCATGATAAACGTGGGTCTTAGGGAGAAGGTCTTGAGACAAGGAGACCCTCTACACCTTACTTGTTCATACTTGTTAGTGAAGCTCTAGTGAATTTGTTTCGAAAAGCAGAGGAGCTAAAAGTTATTGAGTCGGTTTGTATCGGCATAGATAAACTTATTATTAAGCATATGCAATTCGTTGATGATACCCCTATTTTCGTACCAAAAAGACTGGTGTTATTACTTACTATTTAAGAATCCTTGATGTTTTAGTATCATGTTACGGTTAAAGCTTAACTACAACAAATCAAACATAATAACTTGGAGGAAGAAAGATAAGGCCTGGGCTATGAATATTGCTGAGAGACTTTGTTGTCGTTTGTGTAAGTGCCCTACAACCTACCTAGGTCTCCCGGTTGGGGCAAATATGAGTATTAGTAGATCACGGGAGCCCGTTATCCTAAAAATAAAAGTAAGAACTCGCTCCCTGGAAGTCAAAGTTTCTCTCAAAGGGGGGAAGGGTGACACTGATAATGTGTATTTAATAATATTCTTGTATACTATATGAGCATGTTCAAACTACCTAAGATTGTAGCGAGAAAAATTATCTCAATTTAAAAATAATTCTTTGTTTTTTTTATTGGGAGGGGGGGGAGGGAGGTAGGGGGGAGTATAATGAGGAAAGAAGATTCTTAGCTATAGTGAAGTGGGAACATATTGTATTGAAGTAATTTTGACTTAAGTGGACAAATAAAGGCTATGCATAGATGTGTGCTTAGAGACGTGGAATCCTATTAGTGAGTTAAGTGTGGCTTAAAGTGTGGTGTTTAAGTGTGTCTTAATGGAGTGCATTAAGATGTGAATTATGATGGGTGTTAAAGTGGTATTAATGTGATGTTTAAGAATGAGAATTAATGCAGAAATATGTCTTAAACGTATGGCTTGATGTGATTATTATGCTATTAACTCAAGGCCTTAATTGTGTATACTCATTAATGGGTGTTAAAGGGCATTATTTGCTGCGGTCAGCACCCAAAACCGTAGAAAATAAGTGGCATTATTTGCTGCGGTCAGCCCCCAAAACCGCAGCAAATAATCACCACTTATTTGTTGCGGTTTTGGGGGCTGATCGCAGCAAATAGTTATTATTTTTTTTTATTTTTTCGTTTTATACTAATAATAATCCAATAATAATGTACAATGTAATAACAATGATTAATCCAATAATAATCCAATGATAATCACAAATAATCACCAATAATCTCTTTGTAATAAAAAACTCCGATCGTATATATAATATAATATTATGTACATACATATATATATAATAATATATATTAAAGTCCTAAAAAATCTATACTAATTACAATTTATCAAGGACAAAAATTAGCAAGATACGCGGCAATCTTGTCTTTTAATTCGCGCATCTCTCCACTTCTCAGAGGGCGTGTTTCCCTCGGAATGTCGTATAAAACCTATAATATAATATAAAATTAAAAGATTAATAAACATTAGATTTTACCAATAATAATAATTTAAGAACAAAACAAATACTTACGGCATCTATGTTATCGACTCCAACCTCCTTCACGGATTTTAAGATATTGTCCATGTATTTGAAAGTGTAGTAGCCGCAATCAACGAAATTAGAAGGTTGTCGAAAGCACTAAGAGAAAATAGATATTAGTGCTAAAAAAGCATAAAAACGCATAAAATCGCAACTTAATACGTAATTTCTAGCATATGACTATGATATTCAATTATGACCACTTCAACACAATAATATATACCAAATAGTGTTGTGTGCCAAGTTTCGTGCAAAACGAACCAAGTTTGAGCTACTTTATGCGCAAAAGTGCCAAAAACGCTTAAAAACCCTTAAAATCGCAACGTAACACGTAATTTCTAGCATACGACTATGATTTTCAATTCTAACCACTTCAATACAATAATATATACCAAATAGTGTTGTGTGCCAAAGTTTCGTGCAAAACAAACAAAGTTTGAGCTACTTTATGCGCAAAAGTGCCAAAAACACTAAAAAACACTTAAATCGCAAGTTAACACGTACTTTCTAGCATACGACTATGATTTTCAATTCTAACCACTTCAACGCAATAATATAGACCAAATAGTGTTGTGTGGCAAGTTTCGTGCAAAACAAACCATGTTTGGGCTACTTTATGCGCAAAAGTGCCAAAAATGCCTAAAAATGCATAAAATCGCAACTTAACACGTAATTTCTAGCATATGACTATGATTTTCAATTCTAACCACTTCAATGCAATAATATAGACCAAATAGTGTTGTGTGGCAAGTTTCGCGCAAAACAAACAATGTTTGAGCTACTTTATTCGCAAAAGTGCCAAAAATGCTTAAAAACGCATAAAATCGCAATAAACACGTAATTTCTAGCATATGACTATGATTTTCAATTCTAACCACTTCAACACAATAATATATACCAAGTAGTGTTATGTGCCAAGTTTCGTGCAAAACAAACCAAGTTTGAGCTACTTTATGCGCAAAAGTGCCAAAAACACTTAAAAACCCTTAAAATCGCAACTTAACATGTAATTTCTAGCATACGACAATGATTATCAATTCTAACCACTTCAACACAATAATATATACCAAATAATGTTGTGTGCCAAGTTTCGTGCAAATTTGATACAAATGTGGTTGTATCAAATAAAGATACCAAAGGAGCCCACACAAGGCTGCATAGGCTGCATACAGACCTCACAGAACAGGTCATGGCTTCATAATAACACAACAGCAAACTAGCGACCAAACCACGTTGCACGACACGTGGAGACCAAACCTATGCATCCAGGACCTAGGCTAAAGTGGAAATGGAATCTTGGTACTTGGATCTAGCTATCAAGGTCCTAAAACCATTCGAACAATCCTCGTGGACTCCTAGAAGCTGAGCTGAAGGAGGGCTACTCGACAGTTTGCTAGATCAGAATTGTCTAAGTGTTTTTTTGTTTTATGTTTTTGTTTTAAGTGCCCATGTAATAGCACGTGCGTTTTAATTAGGCGTGTGCTAATATAGCCGTTATGTTAGTTGAGAGCTCTATATAAGGAGAGCCTCACTTGTGTAATAAACGTAAAACTATGTTTCAGATTTAATCGAAGTAATATAGTGGTATTTCAGAACATTAATCCTTGGTTCTGTTTGTGGTTGTTTCGTGTTCTTTTCATAATCATTTATAGTTTTTGTCTGTGTCATTAATCAAAGCTTCTGCACATCATGAATCCTTGCATAACCAAGGCCTGAATCAGCCCCGGTTTCGCATAAAAATCAAACCAAGTTTGAGCTACTTTATGCGCAAAAGTGCCAAAAACGGTTAAAAACCCTTAAAATCGCAACTTAACATGTAATTTCTAGCATACGACAATGATTTCTAGCATATCTCACATGTTTTGGCAGTATTCCACGAATTGCAATTGGTAAGAACACTTGCATCATTACATGGCAATCGTGAGATTTCATGCTTCCCAACTTTAGCTCACCATTTAGGCTCACAAATCTCTTCATGTTGGATGAGTACCCAGATGGAACCTTAATGCCCTACAAACACTCACAAAATGTCCGCTTCTCTGCTTTGGACAATGTGTAGCAAGCTGGAGGCAAATAATCTTTGTCATTACTCATCTTCTTCTTACTGCCACTAACTTCATCAGCTCTATTTCTTTTCTTACTCACCTTAACATGTGTCCACAACTCCGGACGAAGACCCTTACATTCAAACCAATCTCGCATGGCCTTAACATCCTTTGTATTACCCGGAATGTTCATGAGAGTCCCGAGTATGGCATCGCATACATTTTTCTCTATATGCATAACGTCAAGACAATGCCTAACCTGTAGATCTGGAAGGTTCCAAAAGATTGATTCTTTTTTCCATAATCGGTCTTCACCCCCTTGCACTTGTCCCGTTTTACCAAATGCAGTCTCAACTCCGTTAACTTGTTCATAAACCTCATAACCGGTCGACGGTCAACAAGCTACACGGTCCTTAACCTCCCCGTTGAACAACTTCTTCTTCTTACGATATTGGTGGTCTCGTGGGAGGAACTTTCGATGGTGCATGAATACGTGTTTGCACTTAGGAATCCACGTGGATTCCATGTCATCGATACATATTGGGCATGCTTTCTTCCCTTTGTTCTTATACCCCGATAAGTTTCCATATGCCGAAAAATCATTAACGGTGCATAAAAGCATTGCACGCAAGGTGAACTCCTCATTAGTATATGCATCAAACACTGAAACACCTTCATCCCACATCTTTCTCAAATCCTCAACGAGAGGTGCAAGATATAC
Source organism: Amaranthus tricolor (assembly GCF_026212465.1). Taxonomy (NCBI): domain Eukaryota; kingdom Viridiplantae; phylum Streptophyta; class Magnoliopsida; order Caryophyllales; family Amaranthaceae; genus Amaranthus; species Amaranthus tricolor. The sequence goes on from NC_080054.1 coordinate 10,049,381, forward strand.
ATCTATGTCATTGCCAGGTTGTTTAGGACCCGAGATAAAAAGCGAAAGCATAATGTACTTACACTTCATACACAACCAAGGTGGCAAATTATGGATCACTAAAAGTATCGGCCAAGTACGATGTTGAGAACTAAGATTGCCGAATGGGTTCATTCCATCCGTACACAGTCTGAGCCTTAAATTATGAACCTTATCCCCAAAAGTCTTATGCAACCTATCAATACTCTTCCATTCCGGAGAATCAGATGGATGTGTGAGCAAGTGACCTTTCTTCACCCTATTTGCATGCCACCTCAAATTTAACGCATCTTTCTTTATAGAAAACAAGCGCTTGAATCTAGCTATTATTGGAAGATACCACAATACCTTAGCCGGGGGCCCTTTAGCATCCCGAGCCCCTTTACGCTTATAGCGCGATAACCCACACCTAGGACACTCTTCTAAGTTCTCGTTTTCATATACAACACACAATCATTCGGACACGCATGAATCTTCTAGTACTCTAAGCCGAAAGGGCACATGAGCTTTTTGGCATAATATGTCGACTTTGGAAGTTTATTTCCCTTAGGAAGCATCTCACCTAACGCTTCTAATAACATTGTGAAACTAGCGTCACTTCAATTGAACTTTGACTTAATGTTGAAAATTGTCAACACTGCTATTAGTTTGGTGAACTTTGTATACCCAGGGTACAAAGGCTTTTGAGAAGCCTCTGTCAATAAGTCAAAAACACGAGGACGTTTTCCTAACTCATCCTCGACTCCTTCCATCATCTCATCAACACGATCCACATCCTCATCGACATTCTCTTTATCTGTCTCATACCCATCAACATGATCTACTACATCCTCATTGACATCGGCCACATTATTAACGTCCTCAACAACACTTTTCTCTTTGGAAACTCCCTCCTCACCATGCCAAACCCAAACATGATATTGAGGCCTAAACCCACGTCGAAGTATGTGCTCCCTATGGATATCAACAATATCTACCTTTGATACATTGCCACAACTGACACATGGGCAATAAAAACCAACTCCCCCTGTCCGAACTTGAGTTTCAACTGCAATACTACAAAATTCTAATACGCCATCAATAAATTCCGACGATTCAATGCTTCCATACATCCAAGAACGATCTTTTGTCATCCTAATTAGTGTGATTAATTGATTCAAAACAAAATTAATACACAACTTTTAAACATATATACTTATTTCTAACAAACATATTTAACCCTAAAAAAATATATACTTATTAATACCAAATCTATTTAACCCTAAATATACATACTTCATATTCTAATTCTATACTTCATACTTCAATATTAAGCACTACATTTTAAATAAAATCATATTCTAATTCTAATAGTTAAAGAAATAACTATAACAACAAACCATATTTTTAACAAATTACACCAATATTTAACAAAATAATAACATAAACTTGAATAATATAAAATACACAAATAGTAAAATGTTGCTCAAATAGTATCCAGATTTGGCATACTAGCATACAAGCAAAAGCAAAACAATACATATCATTTGCAAATAACAATTCAAACAAAAATTCACTACATTACTAAATTACATGTTAAGCAATAAAGATATGAACTTGCAAATTAGTAAAATAAGTATAATTACCTTGATTTCGTGGGTTATGTTATCTACAACGAAAAACAGAGCAACAAAATTAGTATACAAATGGTTGCCATAATTTCGAGTTTTTTCATGAATATCTTGCAAAACTTAAATGCTTAACAAATTAAAAGGAGAAAAAAATACCTTAATGTCGTAGGTTTTGAAGATGAACAAGACCCAAGTATTAAATTTCGTGGGTTTATGAACCAAGAAGATGAAGAACTAACACACAGCGTTTTTCGATAGTTTGCAGATGAAGATGAAGAACGACTTTGAAGAAATTGTTGTACGTTACGTTTGTGAAGATGAAGAAAAGGAACAAAGCAGATGAAGATGAAGATGAAGATGAAGCGTTTTTCCAATGGGTTTAAGAGGTTAACGTTTAAAAGCAAAGAGTTCTGTGTATACGTAGTCAAGTTTCTGAAAAAAGAAACATAAACTGATGAAATTGCGGGTTTATATTAATTTAAGTCCAACGGTTATTTGCTACGGGCCCATGTTAACCGCAGCAATTATGTGCTACTGAGTATGCATTTTACTAACATTAAAATGGGTATTTGCTGCGGGCAAATACTAAAACCGCAGCAATTATTATTGCAATGGAGTATTTGCTGCGGTCACACCATAAAACCGTAGCAATTAATTGTTTTTTTTCTAATTATTTTTCCTATTTATTGCTGCGAATATTAAAAAACCGCAGCAAATGATAAGCAACAAATACGTTTTTTTTCCACTAGTGAATTACCCCTATAAATAGGGAGTTCATATGCTCATTTGAAATCATCAAACACATCAAACACAACCCATAACCTAAGCACATAGCCTTAATCTCTCTTACTATCAATTGAAATACTTCATTGTAAGAGTTGTTGAATCTCACTAGTATAAACAAAGATTCTACACACCTAGACGACGTAGCCATTATTGGGCGAACCTCCTTAAATACTTGTGTCAATTGTTTGCATTTTATTTCATACATACATTGTCATTTTTCATTGAAATTATAGTTAGTTCATCAAGTTACTTCATACTATTTGGTGATATTAGAGTTTGAGTATTGAACTTAGACTCTAATCTAGCTCTCGTTTCAATTAGCATCAGAGCCAAGTCCTTGTTACGGTGCTTTAGAAGTCATTTGTTAGTAAAACATGTCAACAATGAAGCTTGACATAAAGAAGTTTGATAGGAGTGACAACTTTGGCTTATGGCAAGTCAATATGAAAGCCATTTTAATCCAAAATGGTGTGCAAAAGGCGATTGATGGTGTGGAGAAAATGCATGAGGGCATGACTACAACAAGATGGAAAGAGATTGATACAAAGGCATTATGGACAATTCAACTTTGTCTTTTCAACGAAGTGCTAAGAGAGGTTGTCAAGGAGACCACAACCAAGGGAATTTTGGAGAAATTGGAGTCACTCTATATGGCCAAGAATGTAACCAATAGAATACCCTTGAAGAGTAGACTCTACATTTACGCTTGGAGGAAGGTAAACCATTGAAACCTCATCTTGATAAGCTTTATTCCATTGTAAAGGATTTGCAAAACATTGATGTAAAGCTTGATGATGAAAACTTGGCTATGTATCTATTATGTTCTTTACCTCCATCTTACAAGCATTTTAAAAAAACTCTACTTTTTGGTAGAGATAAGTTGAGTCGTGATGCTGTGAAAAATGTCTTAACGCAAAGGGATTTGATCTATTCACGATTGTCACACAAAATAAATGGTGGCTCGAATTCTAGGGGCCTAACAAAAATAAGAGTTGCAACTATTGTAAGCTTAGATGCCACATCAAGAAAGATTGTTAGAAGTGGAAGAAGAAAAATTCGAGTGATGAGGGGCCTAGGGACGAAACTATCAATGCTGATGATAGTTACGTCAATGATAGTGATGATGGTGGTGTCTTAGTAGCCACACATTGGTACAAGGATGGAGATGAGTGGATTCTTGACTCAGGTTGTATATGACACCCAACAAGAGCTTCTTCCTCACATATGAGTAGGGCTGTTCAAAAAAACTGACCTGTTTGACCCGACCCGCTGACCCGCCGACCCTCTTCTTAAATGGCAGGTCATGAAACCAAAAAAATTATAAGTTAACGATCGGGTACTCAACCTGTCTTAACAGGGTCGGGTCACAGGCCACATAAAATTCTAATCGGGTACCCGTTATGATTGAGAATTTTAAAAAGAATTGGTAAAATTTTTTGCCAGCAATTCAAAACAAAGAGATTTTTTGAAAACCCTTTTCCAGCATCCTTTTCCAATTTAACTGTAATGCATCGTTTCCCACTTCTCTAATTCATAGCACTTCTTCAATTCTTGTGTTTCTTCAAAATTCTCACTACTCCAGTAATTTTTATTGTCCTACTCCTTCAATTTTATTCATTTCTTGAGCTGGGCCTTTTTCCGAGTTTTTGTACTTCATAAAACACTTAAACTCATTTTCTTTAGTGCCCTGGTGTCTTCCATATGAATTTAAATTTACATAAACTATATTTTCATCTTGTTAGATTTGTTATTAGTTTTATTTAGGATTAATTTTGCATATTTTGTTGTATTAAGAAAAGTTTTGCAATTACGCTACAAAACTACCACAAAAATAAAAAATCACAAATACAACCAGGTACCAGGTTATGAACACCCCTACATATGAGAGTGTAGATGTGGGAACTTGATCATAGGAAACAATACAACATGTAAGGTGGTCGAGTTGGAAGTGTGCAAATGACGATGTTTGGTGGAATGTTGAGAACATGTTCAGATGTGAGGCATGTTTCGGGTTTAAAAAAGAATCTCATTTGCTTGGGTACTCTTGATACGTTCGGGTGTAGAATCATATGTGAAGGTGGATTTATGAAGGATGCTAGATGGTTACTGTTTGTGATGAAGGGGAAGATGAACGAGAATTTGTATTCTCTTGAAGGTTCAACTATCACCGGCTTGGCGAATGTTTCCACAAACACAATGTCCGATCATGATACAAAACTTTTGGCACTTGAGGCTTGGTCACATGGGTGAAAGAGGTATGTATGAATTTTCTAAACAAGGTTTATTCAATGGAAAGAAGATTGGGAACCTTGGGTTTTGCGAAAAATATGTTTATGGGAAACAACAAGAGGGTTAGTTTCAAGCCAGCCATACACAACACTAAGACAATACTTGACTATGTTCATTCCGATTTGTGGGGCCTTTCAAGAAAGCTCTCACTTGGTCGTTATAATTATCTCTGGACATTAATAGATAACTGTTCAAAAAAGGTTTGGTGTTTGATCCAAGATCGAGTGTTCATGAGCCCGTTGCTTTAATTCTTGAGAAACTCGGGTTTAATTCTTTTTTTCGCAAACCAGAATTTGTCACATGCTTAGTATGGGATAACAAATAAATGGTACAAAAGAGCAAGGGTGGCATCAATATGCAATGTTGGTCCAGAATATTAATTTTTATTTTTATTTTTGAGTTTTTGGGGCTGATTTTTATTAGTATAAGGGGGGATGAACTTAGTTTCTAGAAATCAGCAAGTTCATTGTATTTTCTAGAAGAATTTTTATACATGAACTCTAATTAATTCATGAATTTGTTGACCAACAAAGGGGGATGTATTGACTGAAATAGGGGATGTATTTGAAAGCTTCTAGAATCTTGTATTCACCCTATATAAAGGAATGTATTGTAATAAAAAAATTCAGATTTTGTTTTAGAATATAAACCTTGAGTTTTATGCATTGCTTTTCTTCTTGTGTTTTTCCAAAGAAATAGTAATTTCAATTATCACTTTGAGTTTGTCTTGAGTGTTAATTCTTAGGGGAGATTGAGTGTGTCTTGTCTCTAGCCTAAAACCCCAAATCATTGAGTTTGTTCTTGCGATTTGGCTCTTATCAATATTCTTCTACTATTCTTTCTTATCTACTCTTTTAAATCAGAAACTTTTAAATCTAAGTGTGTTCTTCCTAATCACACTTACATCAGTGTTACTTCAAAAAACATAAAAATGAAGTATTAGTGAAACAATTATGACACACGTCGACTTTACAATAAAAATTTTCCCGCTCTTTTCACTTTCTTATTAAGAAAATATTTTTTAGCATATCAAGTAATATCTTTCTAATTAGATTTGTCTAATTGATTAGTTATAAAGATTTTAAAAACTTTACCTTATTTACTAATTTTTCACCATGTACAATCATCTAAAATATGCAATATCTTTTAATTACAATGGATAATTATGGAATAACATATTAATTATTTATGTAAATTATTAATTTTCATTAAAATAAACCTATACAATATACAAATGAAGAAACGATTAGGACACATGTCGACTTTACAATAAAAATTTTCCCGCTCATTTCACTTTCTTATTAAGAAAGTATTTTTTTAGCATATCTATCTTTCTGATTATATTTCATAATTGATTAGTTACAAAAGATTTTAAAAACTTTACCTTATTTACTAATTTTTTACCATATACAATCATCTAAAATATGTAATATCTTTTAATTACAATGGATAATTATCGAATAACATATTAGTTATTTATGTAAATTATTAATTTTCATTAAAATAAACCTATACAATATACAAATGAAGAAACGATTAGGACACATGTAGAATTTACAATAAAAATTTTCCCACTCTTTTCACTTTCTTATTAAGAAAGTATTTTTTAGCATATCATGTAATATCTTTCTGATTTGATTTGTTTAATTGATTAGTTACAAAAGATTTTAAAAACTTTACCTTATTTACTAATTTTTTACCATATATAATCATCTAAAATATGTAATATAATATCTTTTAATTACAATGGATAATTATGGAATAACACATTAATTATTTATGTAAATTATTAATTTTCATTAAAATAAACTGTACAATATACAAATGAAGAAACGATTAAAACACATGTCGACTTTACTATAAATATTTTCCCGCTCTTTTCACTTTTTTATTAAGAAAGTATTTTTTTAGCATATCATGTAATATCTTTCTGATTCGATTTGTTTAATTGATTAGTTACAAAAGATTTTAAAAACTTTACCTTACTTACTAATTTTTTACCATATACAAATCATCTAAAATATGTAATATTTTTTAATTACAATGGATAATTATCGAATAACATATTAATTATTTATGTAAATCATTAATTTTCATTAAAATAAATTTGTAATAAATTAAGAAAATATAATAATGTTGAAAGTTTTTCATAGATTATCCTGTATATTACTTACATGGCTATATTAAAAAAAACTGCACAAATTAAATAAATTACACATTAATTATTTGACTAAATAATAATTAATAATTAGGATAAAATATCGGTGAAATAAATAATTTTATCACCTATGTTTGACAAGTTTATAATACATAAATACTTAAATTAAGTTATATGTTAATTATTATAGTAAAAAAAATATGTTCTTTAGACAAAACTTATTTTAAGGTTTTTCAAAGACATTGAACATTTAAATTATTTTTATATTATTTTTTATGTATAGAAATTTTCTATTATTTTATGTAAGTACTTATAATCTATATTATTTAGTACTACATAATTTTATGAATATGTTTTATATAGTAATAAATTGATAATATTTATCTTAATGCAATAGTAATACTTTTGTAGTTTTTAAAACAAATCAATTTATAGTTTCAATAAACTTAAGAAGTTAAGAATCATATAATAACTTAATTACACATATAAGATTACTAATATTTTTATTTAAATAATTCATAAACCGTGCTTGGCACGGGAATCTATCTAATATAAGACATAAACATAATCCCTCCTAATAAATTGAAATTTTGTTAAAGGAATATAAATTCATGAAAACTATATAAATTAAAAACATTAACATAATCCCTTCTAAGAAATTGAAATTTTGTTAATGGTATGTTTGGCAACTTGGAATTCATTTGCAAATGTTAAAATGGCTCAACTACTATACTTGAAAAATTTTGAATTTGAAAATGTGAAATTGGGTCAATTCTATAGAATTCCAATAGCAATATAAAATGAGTCAAGTATCAAAATTTGCAAATTCCAAGTATATAGGTGTCATTTACAATTCTTGAATATGAATACCAAATTTAAATTATCTATTTTCAAATGAATTTTATATTGCCAAACACTACCTAAAGGAATTTGAATTCATAAAAATTTTACTAATAGAAAATATAAACATAATTCTTCTAATAAATTATATTTTGTTAAACAATTATAAATCATGGGAAAACTATGCAAAATAAAATAAGGCTTATGAACAAAATTCTTTTAACAAATTAAAATTTTTTAAAAGAATTAGGGATCAAAATCTTACAAATTTTAAGGATTAAAGATTGAATCAGTGTAACTTATCACCCAAAATCACTCAAGAAATTTTCTAACTTTTTTCCACTTTTTCTCTAAGTGGCCGAAAAAAAGGGGGAAGAACTGAAATAATTTTTCTAGATTTTTGTGATGTACATCAAATGCACTATTTGACTGTTTAAAGTCTAGTTCTCCCATAAATTCATGGAATAATTTCCTAGTTTAATGTCTTATTAATTACTATTTACCATGTAATTAGGGAGGAGTTACATGACTCCTCCACAAATCTCTACATAACCGACCACTCCCCTATGAAGGCCCATATTTTTAATTTTTTTCAATTTAATTACTTTATTTTCGGTTTAATTGCTAAACGCAAAAGTTATTAAGCGATAAACTTGTTACATGACAAAACGTGCGCACCATAAAAGTATATCCAAGTAATGAATATGACATTATTAGAGTAGGCACATTGCATGCTAAGTCAAGCAAAATTAAGGAAGCACTATTGAGCCGAAGCGGTGGCTACAACATGCCATTTGATCAACTCCACACCTCATACCGCCTGAAATTCAAGTCACCACAAGAAGTGTGGTACGACACTCCTGTAAATTATTCTAGTGTTAATGTCTTTAGTTGTCCGGTTTATATTCATGTAAATGATGGAAAAGTTAGATCCTGTGGTTAGAAAATGCATTTTTATGGGATATACAGAGGGTGTAATGGGATATAGGGTGTAATATGATGAGTCAAAAAGAATTATTACTTCTAGAAATGTTGTATTTAATGAAAATAGTATGTTAATCTCTAGTATAGAAAAGCCCTTAAATAATGATATAAATAATCCCATTGATGCATAAGAGGAGGTTCAACCTCCCAATAATAAAGAAAAAGATGATGATGATGTTTAACAAATGTCTCCTCCTTTGTTCACCACAAGACAAAAGAGGAAAATCGTGGCTCTAAGAAGGTATATTGAAGAGTGTGATTATGTTATGCTCTCAACATGGCTAGTGAAGTCAAAGGGTTGGATGAACCAAGTACGTACAAAAAGGCTATGGCCTTAAATGTGTCAAGCAAGAAATGGAATTTGACCCTCAAAGGCAGGTGAAAAAGATAACAAAAACAACTATGGGATATCAATAGTTTTATACATTTTCTTTTCCATCCTACAAGATAAAAGAAGCGACTATAGGATATTAATAGGTGAGATCATTATAGGAAAATCATAAAAATTGTTGAATTATTTTAAGTAATTTTTTTTAATTTTAAATAGATATAGATAGAGGTGTTCATTCGATTGATCGGGTCGGTTTCGGACGGGTGTTATTCGGTTCGGTTGCATTTCGGATCGGTTATTTTTCGGCTGTGTGTTACAACGGGTCACACTTGGGTCGAGTCGTTTAGTCACGGTTCGGTTAGAGATCGGTTATTCAAGCTATCGGGTTAGCATCAGTTCGGTGTCACACTACTACATTAACGAGCAATGGCGACGCTCTATTGCGACGGTTAGTTATGAACCGTAGCAATAGATACTCTATTGCGACAGTTAGGACCCTATTGCTACGGTTATTTTTAAACCGTCGCAATAGACCACTTATTGCTATGGGACGGATACCTATTACTACGGTTGTGTATAAACCGTCGCAATAGACCTCAATTGATGAAATTATATTAGGGCACGCGCAGTATGTTTGCAGGGAAATGAAAAATAAAAATTTCATTTACATTCAACTTTCCCACTCGCACCTTCACTTCCTCTGAATTTGATATCACAAAACCCTAATCTTCATTCTTTGCGAATTTCCTCATTGCCAATTTGATATCCTCTGAAACGACATTGATTGCTGAATTTCATTCTTTGCGAATTTCCTCTGAAACTGAATTTGATTTCTTCATTCTTCTTTGCGAATTTCGATTAGTGTTCGTTGGTTGCTGAATCTCGATCAATTGAAACTGAAATTGAAAATGAAATTCGATCAATTGCTGCTTTGTTCTTGTCCGTCCTGGAGGTTGTTCGCATCGCTACTGCTGTTCGCTGGATTCTTGTCAACTAAATCCGTTACACCCTCAAAATAAAGGTACTAAAATTTGCGTTTTCATTCATTGCAGTTCTTAATTTTGCTTGATCTTGTTATACCTGATCTTTTTATTGTTTCTAACTTTGAGGATTTCGTTGGTTTTATTAATATACTGCTGAATTTTTTTTTTGATTGAATCAGTGGTTATTTAGATTGCCCATGTATCATTTCCAGAATTTGTAAGTTTGGTTGAATCAGTGGTTATTTTGATTGAATCAGTGTTCATTTGTAAGTTTGGTTGTATTTGTAAGTTTGGTTGTATTTCCAGAATTAGAACAGATTTTATTCATGTATCGATACAAGTTCGAGAACAATTTTATTCATGTTCGAGAACAAACTAAATTGGAATAGTACTATACATTAAAATTCAGAAAAGAGAGCTTTCTAAACCAAAAAAGATAGAAAACTCACCTTAATCAGTATGCAGTAGTTAGTCTATGAACAATAAGTCATTCACTCCAAAAGAAACCAGTGGATCAACACAAAACTGAATTCAATGGTTACTTGCTTGCATCCACCAGGGCCTACAGCTTTTCATTAAAACATGATAGCTTAAAAAAAAAACAACCAGTCTAAAAATCCTGAATTCTGAACACAATCGAGCACTTACCCAAGGCGTAAATTGGATGTACAAGAAATACATCACGGCCAACCTGGTTATTATATCTGGCCTCTGGGTAAGTTTGAAGGTAGCAATTTGTAAGTACTTTTTGTTTGGGTAAGTTTGGGTAAGTACTTGTTGGGTTTATTTTTGGCTAGTCAAACGTTAAAATATTGATCTTTCGAGTGGAGCAGTTGATAGTATCATGGCTTAGTAATTGTTGTAAATAGTTTTCTGTATATAATGAGTGTGCTACTTGCCTATTATTTTCTCATCTTATTGAATGACTTATCTGATTAATATGGTATTAATAAATTGATGTTTGTGTTCTGGAAGTTATTCGATCTAATTCTCAATCTCTCGAGTGTTGTGTACTCTTGATAATAAAGCCTAACAACATCTTTAGTTTACTTCTCTAGTTTTTGGAATGTCAGCAAACCTATGTGTGCTTCAATAACCTCAGATGTTTTTGAAAATTTATTTTGTGCTGGGTTTCTTGAATGGTTCTTGTGCTACGTACCTTCTCCCAAAATTCCTTCCCAGACATGTCACATGATATCAAACACGTGTGACAGAAAGTGCTTGTTTGATCTACATTATGAAGTGACCAGTAATTTATCAGTCATATCGATATCTTTGTTTTACCTTTTTTATTAACTTTACATAACCTTTCACGTAGGCACTTGATGGAGCTAATGAAGAAGAGGAATTATATCAAAGTTGAAGTTCTTTGTTGATGATGAAGTCCTTTTGCAATGTTGCATGTATCAAAACCACTAATTGAACTAATTAGAGTTGGTGCTTTATTTTGTATTAGAGTTGATGAATTATATCAAAGTTAATTATATATATATATATATATATACATATATATATATATATATATATATATATATATATATATATATATATATATATATATATATATATATATATATATATATATATATATATATATATATATATATATATATATATATATATATATATATATATATATATATATATATATATATAATTTATAGCTTTATCAAGGCGTTGCAATAGAGAGCCATTACCATCGCCATAGACCCATTGGAACGGAAAAAACATGGGGTTGCAATAGGTTGCAATGACCGTCGCAAAAGACTAAATATAACAGTTGCAAAGTGACCGTCGCAATAGGTCTATAGCGACAGTGATAAGAACCTATTGCTACGGTTATAGTGAGACCGTAGCAATAGATCTATAGCGACGGTTATAAGAAGCTATTGCTACGGTTAAATTGAAACCGTCGCAATAGATAGTTGAACCGTCGCAATAGACCTATACCTACGGCTACAAATGCGACAGGTATGGAACCGTTGCTATAGACCTATTGCAACGGTTATTGAACCTATTGCTACGAGTATTTGGGGTAGCAATAGCTCGTTAATGTAGTAGTGTCAGTTGAAGTTCGTGTCGAGTGTCAATCGGTCTCGGGTTGTCATCGATTACTAATTGGTTCGGTTTTTTCGGGTACAGATCAGGTTCGAGCTTTATTTTTCGAGTAGTTATCGGTTACGGATAACTATTCATCGGGTCAATATCGAAATAAGTTAATAGTCAGGTTTTTAATTGATATATGCTCATTTATTTACAAAAAATAATTACCGATTGTTTTATCAGATATAGCAGATAGGGGTGTCAAACAGGTCGGGTTGGGTCATTTTCAGGTTCGGATCATATATAAATGGGTCAATAAACCCTTAACCTGAACCTAACACATTTAATTAATGGGTCAAAAATTGAAACCCCGACCTGATCTGTAGCAAATCGGATCAACCTGCTAATGACCCATTTAACCTACTTTTTTTTAGGTCATTAAATTCATATATTTTAGGTCATTTGACCCATTTAACCTTAATTAAAGGCTTCCTCCAAAAATAAACGTATGCCACTTAATGCAGCGAGCACACGGTATTCTTTAGTAAAAGGTGAAAGAATAGTTCGCTTTGTGCTCACGGGGTGGCTGCGTAAGTTGGTATGAGATCTGTGGAAGTGATTTAAAGTATTTTTCTTTTATTAGTATCTTTCATAGCCGATGTGGGACAACTTCCTTTGTTATTGAAAGTCATCTTCAGCTGACAAATCCCTTAGCCGATGTGGGACAACTTCTTTTCTTATTGAAAGTCATCTTCAGCTGACAAATCACTCAATACATGGTAATTGGTATTATCTTAGTTTTACTAAGTATTTGGCAAATGCTGATCCGTCTTAAATTTAATAAATGGGTTAAACAGGTTTTTTATAAACAGATCCGGTCGGGTTGACCTATTTAATTAATTGGGTCAAAAATCTAAACCCAAACCCGCTAATTTCGAGTCGATTTCAGATCAGGTTAGCAGGTCGGGTCAGCTTTTGCCAGCCCTAATAGGCAGATCAATTTATTTCAATTAGTTTATATATATATATATATATATATATATATATATATATATATATATATATATATATATATATATATATATATATATATATATATACATATATATATATATATACATATATATATATATATACATATATATATATATATACATATATATATATATACATATATATATATATATATATATATATATATATATATATATATATATATATATATATATATATATATATATATATATATATACATATATACATATATACATATATATATATATATACATATATATATACATATATATATATATATATATATATATATATATATATATATATATATATATATATATATATATATATATATATATATATATATATATATATATATATATATATATATATATATATATATATATATATACATATATATATACATATATATATACATATATATATACATATATATATACATATATATATATATATATATATATATATATATATATATATATATATATATACATATATATATATATATATATATATATATATATATATATATATATATATATATATATATATATTCTGTATGCAATCTCTTCTGAATAGAACTTGTATTCTTCCTTTTTCCGTATTATTAGAAAACTGAAATTGGACTTAATTTGCTAAATTTAGGTGAAAATTTGATTCGGATTTATAACAGTTCGATTTACAATCGGTTCAGGTTTGTATCAGTTCGGGTTAAAAACAGTTTGATTAATAATCGATCGGGTTTGTATCAGTTCGGGTTAAAAACAGTTCGATCTTAATCGATTTTAGTCAGGTTACATTCGGTTACGTGCATAATTCGGGTTGCATTTGACTCGGGTCGATCACTGTTCAGTTCGGGTAACATCGGTTAAGGTTTATATGTCGGTTATAAAATTCGGTTGCAGTTCGAGTTTGATTTTGCCCTTTTCGGTTATCAAATGGTTCGAGTGAAGTATCGGTTCGGGTAATTGCGGTTCGGTAAACCTAAAAAACTTACATTTTTCGGGTCGGATAATTTTCGATTTCGGGTTGGTTTTTTGGGTCGGGTTTGTTTTGAACAGCTCTAGATATAGATATGAATAATTGAAGAAAAATCAAGGTGTTCATAAATTTTATTTTAATGTAGATTGCATATTAAGATATTAACATCATTTCATTTCATCCATGGAATTAAAAGAAATCAAATTTCCAAGACTTTTGAGAGATGAGGCAACAAAAGTTCAAAAAAGGAAATTAAATTGGGTCGTCAATTTGAGAAAAAATAATATAAAATAAATTTAGGAATGCAATAGTAATCATATAGTCGATATGTCCGAGTGGTTAAGGAGACAGACTTGAAATCTGTTGGGCTTCGCCCGCGCAGGTTCGAACCCTGCTGTCGACGGATTTTTTGTACATTCTTTATCTTTTTCAGAGCCCCAATATACGATTAGGGTTGACAAAAGTTTAGTCTAAATCGTAATTTTAATATTTATTCTGGTCTACGGTTTAAACCGTCTGGTCTGTTCTTTTAAGAAATCATGGTTTATGATCTGGTCTCTATTTTTTATTTTTCATACCAAATCAGACCACAAACCATAACAAGACCAATAATTCAAGTTTTTTTTAAAAAAACAAGCTATGTTGCTACCTAGATATTTCGAGATGTAGTTGTTTTTATATAATAATATATATACTTGAATAATGTTAATGCAATCAACTAATTACAAATTATTATATATGGCTATTTTAGGTAGAAAATATTTATATAAACACATATATTAATTTGAAAAAAATATAGAATGAAAAACTGTAGACTAGACCATTGTAGAACTGTATGGTCCGGTCTGCTCTGGTGATTTAAAAAATCTAGTCTGATTTGAAAAATTTTCAGACCAAAATTTTTGGTCGTTTGATCTGATTTTAGTGTTAAACTGGACCAAATCGTATTGTGTGCACTCCTATATACGACCATACTTCCCTGGTTTTTCAATCTTGTTTTTTTATTTCTTAAACCCTACCACCTCCACCGAAACAATAATTTTTATGACTTTTCATTTTATATTTTAGAATAAACCAATCATATACAATCAAACAAAAATATATGTTCATTTCATTTCAAACAAAAAAAAATGTTATCCAACTGATTTTAAAATCTATTTTTTTATGGCCATTTTTTTTAATAGCCATGAGCCATATCCAAAATATGTACTCTTAATAAATAAATGTCAATTTTATGTCTGATCCATATAAGAAGCACCATGAGCAATGGCAAGATCCCATTTTCCTAAGGGCCCAATTTAAAACCAAAAAATTAAAAAATAAATGTTATTATTATTACAGCAGATACCAGACATCATTTACACACACAAATTAAATTCCCCGATTTTTTTTATTTTCCTTTCCCATAAAATGCTTTTCAAACTTCCCAATTAAGATGACTTTTTATTTATTTATCACGCATATCACGCATATCACACATTCATTAAACTTTCAACATCCTTTTTTTTCTACTAGAATTTACAATGTAATTCTTTTTTCTCTAAAAAAATCTTTGGATCTGAATTCACGCATATCTTCTCATTTTCACTAAAACTCCATTTCCCAATAATTGCAAAATGAAGAAGCCATTAAAAGTAACTAGTGAAACCGTGAAGGTATCATCTCTTCTCTATGACTTTATTTTATTTTATTTTTCCTTGTTAGTAAAATTTCTTGTTGAATCTGTCAAGAAATTACGTTTATGGGAATTCAGGGTTGAATTTTTTTAATTTGGATCATTTTTGGTAAAAAGTTGTAGACTTGCGTTGAGCCATTGATTATATAAATTGCTTTAGCAGAATTCTATTTTATTTAATTATTTCGGTATAAAGTTATAGACTTGCATTAGAATTAGTTAAGAGAATTGATAAATTAGTTCAATCACAAAGAGGAGACTTGATAAATATTTTAAAAAAGAATCACAAAATGATTAAATATGGAGAATATTAGTGATACTTTTGTTGATGATGCCATTGATTATGATACTAATATTGATAATAATGTGAGTCTGAATGAGAATTCCAATGTTGCTGATGATACTGAGCACGCTAATGTTATTGATGATGATAGTGAGCATGTTTTTGATACTAACGTTGATGATGATGATTTTGTTAATAATAATATCGATTATAATGTTGATATAGATTCAACCCCTGAAATTTAACACCATAATTGTGAGATTCAAGTATCTGCACGAAATGATTCTCAATTTCTCATTTGTAATAGTAACTCACAAATAGTTTGAGCTACATATCTTACATATAAGTCGTTATGGATCTCTCATGTTGACAAGGAGATTGTGACACTTTAGATTGACAGTTTACACATGAATGAGAACGCTATCTAATTTGACGAAGACCTCAATCTGCTAAAGAAATGATCAGCAAGGTACTGCATGAGAAGAAAACATTGAGCCAAAAGAACTGTATAGCAAGGCAAGGCCAGCTGCGTAGCAGCGACAACAAGCTGTATTATTTGATATCTTCTAGGATGTTTACATTAAAAATAATATTCAACATATAGAAAGTATTTTAGTTGAATTTCAATGAAAATAAAAGAAAAGCAATCAGAACCTTTTGCATAGACAATAAGACGTACATTTTCATCTCAGCTTGAAAAGGATACCTTTATATCTACATGATCACAAAACCGAGAACTAATTAATAGGTTGAATCGAATGATATATAATATATAGGATGGATAGGACATGAATTAGAATGGGAGTATTAAACAATGAGTTCATGCATATATACATGGTAAGGAAAAGCAATCAGAACTTTTTGCATAGACAACAATGAGAAAGCATACATGTCCCACTGGAATCTCCATCGCCATTCTGTTACCTATCAGATCATATAATGTGAAAACAGTAGATGACAGAGTGCTAACCGAGCAGCTAATGCAACACAATGGCAGCTGTGGAGGTTGTTCAAACGAGGATGGATGAAGGAATCAACTGTAGAGTTCTGTTTCAAAAGCAAAGCAAATTTGCAAAATCAAATGTTGAGTAATGTACTGCTTTGTCATGAAGAAGATCAATAGGTAGTTAGTAAATGGCATATGAATGAATCAGAAAGATAGTCAGTAAGCTTTGAACTCGCAATGATACAGATAGACCTCAAAGAGTATGTAAGGGCCCATAAGATCACAATCATTAATCTACTCTTTGTAAGCATAGAGACTTTATGATTTGATTTTCTAATCCAGGATAATAAAACAACACAAAGGTTTTTTAATAAAATGTTTGATTTCATGTCATAATTCTTGAACAGCGATATAATTTACAAATTACAACCTGAATCTATTTATAGAAATTTAGAAAAGGTAGAAATTATGATCCAAGTCCTAAAGAGCATGCAAAACAACCTTACTACAATAACTACTTTAACTCCGTAGGCTAACTAACAATGAAGTTACATCACTAAGTACTCTTACATAAAATAAATTATATGCATGAAAAATTATATTTGTATCAGTTTCATAAAGCGAGAGGAATAATATTTCCTACATTTAATGGTAAAAGGGGAGAAGAATAATATTTCGTACTAATTTTACTGCCTTATTTTATTATTGGAATCCAGCGAGTCCTAAAGGATATCGTCATAAAATGAAATAAGTACCTTTGTATCCCTATAGTTTTAAGTTATTGCACAAAAATGATATAGCCACGAACTTAATCAGGCCGGAAAATATATCGAACAAAAAATTGAAGCTCATCAGAATACCAATGCAGACTACAATAATGCCAATAGAATTGATTATCACAATTCATAAAATTCATTAATTTACCCAAACAACATGTGAATGAGTAAAATTTGTTGAATCAGTAAAATTCTACCCATCTAATAACCAGAATTCATCAATAAATCTCACCTTGAACTTCTGAGCTGAGCAAAAAATGATGATAATTCAAGTTTCTCTTTGAAAAATTAGTGTTCAATTGGGAAAACTCACAACTATTCATTTCGAATTCAATAGAATCGAGAAACTACTAGTAAAAATTAAGGCTAACATTTAACTTAAATTTCAATAGTCTACTAAGGGTTTGAGGGACGACTGCTGGCAGCAGAAACTCAAGAGCCCATTCGAGCAGCCCTTTGCTTGCATCGTCCTTGTGCACTATCACTTAATGAAACATAAACAATCCTTTTTTTTTTTTTTTTTTTTTTCTTTTTTGTCCTGTTGAATTATCAATTGCTTCCACAGGCTGCTCTTCGGCTGTAACCTGATAGATGATTTATTTCCCAGAGAATTATTTTTGTCACCACAAAGATATTCTTCCATAGACAGCCAAATTCATCAATTTCTATATTCTACGCCTCCTCACATTCAAGGGAACATAATCAAAATGTAAATACAATAATACAATTCCTAGATACAAGCATCTATTTTGCTGATTACTTATCTTTAATCTTCCCTATTTTTGTAAATTATCCTTGATTTGATAAGTGTTATTACATTCAATCTGATAAATACCATACGAATTAACAACATAACATTTCACGAACTCAAAATTTAATAGGTCGATGTTTAAGCGAACCTGATATTCACATGTTTATAAGAATTCTGGGTTGCACATGCACATTTAAGATAAACAATTTTTAGGATCAAAGACGTTCTAATGATAAAGAAATAAGTAAATAAAAATGAAAATCATAAAACAGCGAAAGTCTTAAAGTTTACAACTTGAGAGCCTATGGGCCGTTTCAAAACCAAATCAAGTTCAAAATAAAAACGTTCTTGCTTAAATAAATGGACTTTGTTATACATAGCCCTAAGGGCTATGTATAAAAATTAGCAAATCCCTATAATAAATGTACATGGACTAATTTCAATGGAATCTTTGACAAATTTATTAAT
Organism: Amaranthus tricolor; assembly: GCF_026212465.1. Taxonomy (NCBI): domain Eukaryota; kingdom Viridiplantae; phylum Streptophyta; class Magnoliopsida; order Caryophyllales; family Amaranthaceae; genus Amaranthus; species Amaranthus tricolor. Next base: position 10,068,338 of record NC_080054.1, read on the forward strand.
AGATCAACAAATTACTCATTAAATTAGCCTTGTAAAATAATTAATCTTTGACAAGTTCACCATAAAATTAAAGTAATAAATTGCTCTTATATTGAAAAAAAAAAATTACTCATGATTTATATGTGGAATATAAAAGAATCTTATTAGCATTTATGGTTATATGTAGCCCTTAGGGCTACATATAACATTTGCCTAAATAAATATAAACATCCACACATACACACATCCCAATACTAAATTAAAGGAAAATATAAAAAGTCATTAATTCGAATATATATATATATATATATATATATATATATATATATATATATATATATATATATATATATATATATATATATATATATATATATATATATATATATATATTCATAAAATTTAAAAATTATCAACATTATTCGTTTTTAGCAAATTGAAATTTTACTAAAGAGTCATTAAATGTTATAAATAAATATGCACACATAACTTTTCTAACAAATTAAAACTTCTTTAAAGAATTAGGATTTATATAATAAAAACTTCTTCAATCAAAATGTATGAACATAATCTTTCTCACAATTTAAATTTTGTTAAAGGATTTTAAACTCATGAATAACTATAGACAATAACACAGAAACAAAATACCTCCTAACAAATTGAAAACAAATTGAAATTTTGTTTAAGAAGTATAAATTTATGAAGCTATAAACAATAATATGAGCATAATTCTTATAACAAATTGAATTTTGTTAAAGAATTATAAATCATAAGAACGTATACAAAAATGAAAACATAAATATAATTTTTTTAACAAAATGAATTTTATTATGTAGTGTTTGAGAATAAGTTATTTTTAAATTCTTCACTTGCACTTTACATGGTTGTTTTTTTTAGTGAGTTAATTGATATTTATTTCGATTTTAAAGAGTGTTTTTTCGTTTTTGTGCAAAATTGTATATTGAATAAGATTGTATTGTATAGGTGAATCACATACTGCTATAGGAGTGGCTAGTGTAGTCTTGAGAATATGGGATAAACATCCACAATCTAACCATTACGTTCAACGATCATTTAATGTTTTGTAGTTTGCTTTGTGTTGGTTGTTATAGACAATGGTTTCTCTCCTTATTTCAGAGTCTTAAAGTTTGTTCTATATATTGCAGGTTTACTATATATTTCCTTTGATAAAAGATCAGTAACTGTAAATATTTAATCTTGGTCGCTTTTTTAATGTTCAAATTTGGTTGCTTATTTTAAAAGATCATCTCAGCACGAGTGGTCGGTAAGTCTCTTGAGCAGACTCAATCTTTTAAGTGTCTATTAATTCCAACAAGAGTTAAGAAGGAAAGAAAATGCGAGTCACTTTGATAGCTGTAGGATATATACATTACAGTGTTCTTTTAATGTGACTTTTATGTGTAAAATGTCCATCTAAAGTGTCACAATCTCCTTGTCAACATGAGAGATCCATAACGACTTATATGTAAGATATGTAGCTCAAACTATTTGTGAGTTACTATTACAAATGAGAAATTGTGAATCAATTTAGCTGAATATTTACTATTTTAACTATGAGTGTGGGTGAATTTTGTTCTTATACATTAAAAATTAGGGTAGCCTTTGGCGTACGTTTTGGTTGGGATAGCTCCAAAGGCAAGACCTTTTACAAATCCCCTCCTTTCGGTATATATATTATTTTATTTACGAAAAAAAAAATAATTTTGTGTTGTTTTTATGTACAACAAATATACTTCATTTTAATATAAAGTTATTAATAAATATGCAATGCAAGTGTGTATATATATTCTTTTACTTATAAAAAAATAAATTTAAAAATGTGTATATCACTATTTGTTTAGCAAATTAGTATATTTAAATATATTTAAAAAAGAGGTTATTTGTATTTTTGGTTTTAAACAAAAGATACAAATAACCTTTTATTTGTATCTTTGGTTTGAACCAAAGATACAAGTAACTGTTATTTGTATCTTTGGCTTTCAAACGATACAAATAATGTGTTATTTGTAACTTTCTTATAAGTAACCCCCCAATATAAGATACAAATAAGTTTTTTTTCCTAGTGATATTTGATCCAAGAAATTGGGATGGTTTAGATTCTCAAAGGATTGATATTTTAGTTATAAAGGGTCAAAGAGACTTGTTTATTCTAAAAGGAGTAAAAGATAAAATTGAAAAACAATTTTCGACTTCATCAAAGTTGTTCAAATCGGGATTCTAAATAGTTACGTTCAGAGAGGTAGAGTCGAATAGATACAATCGAATCGTTGGATATCGTAAGATTCTACAATAAACCTAAACTTTGCTATTTTGCCATAAAATTTTCATCTCAAAAGGTAAAGTTTATGAATTAAGATTTCATTCAATTTACTTTTAAGAATGAAAAGGAAATATAAATAATTATTATTTTGAATCTTCATACCCATGAATTAAGAAATTTATTTTTTTTAATTATGAAGTTGGATCGTTAAATAAAAAAAATTAATAAAAGATGATACATAAGAAATATTATTAAAAATTAAGAATAAATTTGTAGAATCGAATCGCTAAATCGTAGAATCGTAGAATCGTGTAATGATTCTACCGCTACAAATTTTATTGTAATTAGAATTGTAAGATTCTACCAACTTATGATTCCACCTCTACAAATTTTGTTGTAATTAGAATTGTAAGATGCTACCAACTTATGATTCTACCTCTACAAATTTTATTGTAATTAGAATCGTAAGATTCTACTAACTTATGATTCTACCTATGATTTAAATCGCTTGCTCGTTTTTAAATCGTGAAATCGTAGAATCGTAGATCAGAATCGTGGTTTTAATAGCCATGGGCCTCACTCTACACTAAGGTCTTACCAAATGGAGAAAAAATTGATAGAGATTAGTTCGTATATTTAGAAGAACTTGATTGTGTTTTTTTTTTGTTTTTTTTAATTTGTAAATTATTTAAGAAAGCGGTTGGAAGAGGGAAACTAGCAAATGATGGTTTTAGTGATTGGCCACATCTATGTGCTTAGAAATAGAGAGCATGAAATTGGTATGGAACATTTGCAAAATATGACCACTTAGTACAAAGTAGCTCCACAACTTAAAAAGAAGAAAGAACATTGGAAAAATATCTTGTTAAGAATCATCTCAATAGTTAAGTTTCTAGGAAAGCACAATCTTGTTTTTCATGATACTAATGAAAAATTGCATCAAAATAGTAATGGTAATTTTTTAAGGATTAATTGAAATGTTAGAAGTGCTTAAAAATGAAAGTGTTGAGACTTATGTTCATTACCTCGCCCACAACATCCAAAATGAGTTGATCCTTTTACTTGCCCATGCAATTAAACATGAAATTGTTAAGAAAATAAAAGAGGCTAAATATTAATCTGTGATACTAGATTGTACACATGATATTAGAAATCAAGCAAATGTCTTGAAATATAAGATATGTGAATGTATCTTCTAATTGTGTTAACATAGAGAAATCCTTTTTAGAATTCTTAAATGTGAATGACACAACTGGGCAAGGACTTTTAGATGTCTTATTGAATGAATTAAATGATCTTGAGCAAAAAATTTTAATAATGTCTGTGGTCAAAGTTATGACAATGGTTCAAATACGAAACGAAAAAAACTAAGGAGTACAAATTAAAGAAAACTTTTATTTGTAAATCCTAGAGCTTTACACTCCTTGTGGTGCCTATAGCTTTAATCTAATGTTGTGTGAATGGCCAATAAATCTGAAAAAGCTAGAGATTGTTTTTGGTATTTTTAACGTGTTTACACTATTCTTTTCCAAAACCGCAAAGAGGTGAAATATTTTAATGGATATTGTCAAAGAGTTAACATTGAAATAATTGCCTTCCGCTCGTTGGGAGAGTCATATAGATAGTATTAAAAGAATAAGATCTCAACTTTTAGACATGAAGTTACTGATAGTGATAAAGATACTTTAATAAAAAGTGAAACAAAAATTGGTGATTTTAAATTTAAATAGTTGCTATCACGATTTAGTATGAGTTGCTATATGCTGTAAATTTGGTGTGTAAAAACATATAATCAAAGGATATGTTTGTATATTGTAGGTGATGCTATCGAAAGTTTGAAACATTTAATTTCATTTTTAAGAATTATAGGGTAAATAGTTTTTCAAATGCAGTTGAAGCCGCTAAAAAGTTGCAATAAATATGATAATTGACCCGATTTTCCCTCAAAGGCGTCAAAAAATGAGAAAAAAAATAATTTGATGATACTTTAAATAATGAGAGTCCACAATGTTTAGATGAAGCTTTTAAAATTTACTTTTTTTATTGCATTATTGTCAAGCAATTGTGTCACTTGATACGAGGTTTGAACAATATGAACAATTTAAAAATATCTTGTATTTTAAATTTGACATATTTCATTCACTAGATGATTCATATTTGAAATTTTGTTGTATCTGTTTGGAAGAAGCACTTAAAATGGTGAGAAATGTGATATTTGTGGTTATGATTTGCATGTGGAGGTGAAATTACTTCAAGAATTTTTACCTTCAGAAAAGTTAGGAGCTTTTGATATTTTAAAACAATTGAAACGTGTTGATTGCTTTTCCAATGCAGTTATTGCATATAGAATATTATTAACTATTTCGGTTACTGTTGCAACTACCGAAAGAAGTTTTTCAAAGTTAAAATTTCTTAAAACTTACTTGTGCGTTGTTCTATGTCACGAAAAAAACTTAACGAATTAGCTTTAACTGCAATTGAGAATGATAAACATGTAAGTTTAAAATTTAATCATGTTTTTATAAATTTAGTAATATACAATAATTCATTCATTTATATAATGATACACATTTGTTTTTAAAGGGGTTCATGTTTTATTTTTTGCTCAGGGTCCCTACCATGTCGAAGACGACCTTGGCTATTATTATGTAATGTTAGGATTTTTACGCAACTTAATGGAGCACTTGCGTTATTAATATATCTAATTACGTACATCTAAATTACTAAAAGTTGATATTTAAATCTGCATTTTTGAGACAAATCTAATATAATAATACCACACTTGTCTGTATTATATATTTCAAATTAGTGAAAAACTTAGGACATATTTAAACCTATAATAAGTGTAAAAAATATAAGTATTGCATTTATTAAAGATTGAATGTTTATTTTTAAGGTTCCAATGCCTTGGAATACTACACTATTTTATTCACCTTAACAGTCTCATTTGACTTGGCACATTACCAATGCGGTAATTCTATCATTAATATTTCTAATTGTATATAATTAAAAATTGTAAAAATTGAATATTATTGATTTTTGTATTGGAAGGAATTAAACAAGATTACATTTATCAATTAAGAATAAAATATAAGTTAATAGTGATGGATGAATAGTATCAAAAGTCAATTGAGACTATAAAAGTGAATTGAGAGGGAGTATAAAACTATTAGTGACGGGCTCATGGCAAAAAAAAAAAAAAAAAAAAAAAAAAAAGGAAAAAAAATAAGAACCAACGTGAAATAAAAAAAAGGTGGAAAAGATGAGCTAGCAATAGCATGGATTGTCTAATCTTGGAAGCTAGTGAAGTATAAAACAATATACGTTACTTGATCGATCGCAATATGTTGATTCCTTCGTCATCTCTTTCTTTACTTTAATATTCTTTTTCAGTAGACACTTTCCTTCATCTCCAATCCTTTTGTTTCTTCATTAACAATATAATCCGCTAGGCCTTTTTATTTAACACAGTGCTACCATACATACATATGTATGATATATACATTGTTAGTTCTAAGAGAAAAAAGCACAGTTAAACACGATCGAATCGATCAATGGGAGATTGGGGACCGGTGTTTGTGTCGGTGGTGCTATTTATAATACTAACACCGGGGCTGCTGGTTCAGATCCCGGGCCGGAATAGGGTGGTAGAGTTTAGTAGCTTCCATACAAGTGGTCCTTCCATACTTGTTCATGCTTTGATTTATTTTGCTTTTATTTGTATTTTCTTGTTAGCTATTGATATCCATGTCTACCTTGGATAGCAAATTGAGTGTGTCTTGTTAGCTGCTTTAAGTAATGTATTCATCATTAATCTTGATGTTGAATATATTACCACCAAAGTTTAAGCTGACACTTAAATTTTCGAAATTCATGTACTATATAAATCTGTAAAGTTGATTTGGTAATGCATGATGAAACTTATATTATATGTTCACAATTAGTTTTAGATGAATTCCATGCTTTTTAATTTGAGGATATTAAATACGTTTTCATTGATCTTTATTCATATAATTTTTATAATAGTATATAAATGGGTGGAAGGTATTTTGCGGTAGAGGCCCACTAGGCATTAACAATAGATCATGTTGAATTTTTATTCTTTATTCTATTGAATATTGAAGAATTGTAATTTAGCAATTGTGCCATCGTATTCAAAATACTCTTATTTTTTAAAATTCTAATATCAACTAATTTATTATTATGGATGCAGGATATTGATTTTTTACTTGTGTATTCCATTGTAATTTTTTAATGACATCTAAATGGTCGTCTAACGGTTGATCAAAAAAAAAAAAAAAATCCAATGAATTAAATGCACACTCAAGTGCCAACCTATCGAAGAGTACTCTCTAGCTTTTTTTTTTTTTTTTTTTTTTTATTATTATTATTTTTAATCTTCATAACTAAATTTTTAGCAATTTGTTTATGAACTCCCATGATACGATAAATTCATACAAAAAGCTCAAATTTACTTGAGTGATTTAAAGTCCAACATTGTGTCAAATTTTAAATTTATGACTTGCTAACATAAAATATTTAAATTTAGTATTTTTAGCTCGTACCAAATTAAATGCGTAAATCAATTAAGTTGAGCCTTTTATTCAAATTTAAGACTACTTATAACACTTTAAAATTTTTGGACAAGTTTTGAGATTTAATTTACCGTAAAATAGTATTTCTTAATAAATATAAGTTACTTTTTAACTAAAAACACTTCTATTTTAAGTGGTTAAAAAAAACTAAATAATAAAATATATTAGTTCATTTAGTTAAGGGACTAACTAAATTACTATTATTAGAAAATAAATAATTAATTAAGTAAAATTGTTTATAAATAATAAGTGTAGTATTTATTACATAAATTGAAAGATCATGTAACTAATGATAGTAAGTAGGCATAATAATTAAAATTATAGTACTTAAGTTAACTATAAACTACAAACTTTACACTTCATATTCCCCTTAATCCTCCTAAATAAGTATAATACTCCATCCCGTTTTCTAATGTTTTTTCCATTTGAAATATTCCACCTTAAGGAGAGAGAAATTTAATTAATGTTTTTGACACATATTTAGAAGATAAAATATATCCATGTGAAATCTCGTTAGATTCGTCTTAATATATACTTTATTATTATGTATTTTTTTAAATTTTTTATTATGTGTATTTAGAGATATTGAAGTTTAAAATTTTTATTAAAAATTGTGTAAAAAGTAAATGGGAAGAATAACAAGAACCGAGGTAGTAATATCTAAATAACTTAATAAATTACTTGGTGATTATAAGAGTATGAAAGAGAGTTGGTGCAAAATTATTTCTCAAGACTTAGTTGTTTACAAAAATATTTTATCTTCTACCTATTATAACAAAGCAACAATATAGCCTCTTCCCAGGCATGTTTTAGCACTACTGTTGATTATCCAACCCCATCTATATCCAACACAAACACTTTGCATATGTCTCGCTTTTTAAGAGTTTGTAACATGTTTTCATGAAATTCGATAGTGCATCTTGGGGGGATCGCGTGCAAAGCACGCGTTCCCACAACTAGTGTTTTAAAAGAAAGTGAAGGGTTGTAAGACTTAGTTTCTCACGGCAAACATCTAACAAATAGCTAAAAAAAATTCTTTATTTTCTATCTTCCTATTACAAATATAATCATGGTTATTGTATAATAACTTAAATTTTTTTTTTATTCTTCTTCTATTAATTCTATATCAAGCAAAGGCTAGTCAAGGTTGAAAAATACTGTTTGGGGTTTTATAGTTGGGTTGAAGAAATAATTTATACAAGGCTATTGAAGTTATTATTTTCTAAAACTATTATTCATAGTCTTTTATATTTTTCTTTGATTTGAGCTCATATAAAGGTAACTAGTATTTCTTCTCTTTTCTTAATTCACATAGAGAATATACTTTTAATTCCATGAGAAATTTGGACATATATATGTAAAATTTATGCTTGTTTAGATTATTTTAGAGTTCCAAAGAATCCATATTAAATTAGTCTAATAATATATATATATATATATATATATATATATATATATATATATATATATATATATATATATATATATATATATATATATATATATATATATATATATATATATATATATATATGTTATGTAGCATATTGACTAATTGTATAATATAAGCTTTTAGTGTGTTAATTTTCAGTTTTAGTGAATTAGTTTGTAGGAATCGAGATAGGTAGTATATATGGCGTCCTTCATGAGAACATAGATAAGAGTCCGAAGTAAATTGAATGATCACCGAAAAATATTAAAATATTACTCAATAAACAAAATATGTAATTGTCTTTTTACTGTTTCGGTCAAATAAATATTAGATTTTGTAAAGTAGTAACATTTTCTTTAACAAGTAGGATAATATATAAATAAAATGTAAGTGTTATTTATGGTGTGATTTGAGTGCACATTTGGTGTGTACATTCATGTGTGACTCTTGGGTTTGGAATCCAATGAGTATGTTAATGTAGGTGTATTAAGTTAAGTTTTGAAGATTGTGGTTTATGATGGTGATTAAGAGTATGGATTAATGAGGTAATGAAGTATGAGTTATTCATGGGAGTTATGAGACTTAATGAAGAAGTGGAAAGGTTTAATTAAAGATGCTCTACTATGCAAGTCGAGCAATACTGTCAGAAGCCTTCTGAAGTGCAGCACGGTCGAGCGAGCTTAGAATGGGTCGAGCGAGCATACAGAATGCAACCAGAAACTTCCTATAGTCTGCTCGACCAAACCGCTCGACCGAGCAAGCCCCTGTTTTGGTCGAGCGAAGTCTCTGATACTTCTAGGATGCTGTTTTTGACTCTTCAAGTACTTGCACTAGTGGAAAAAACGTATTTGCTGCTTATCATTTGCTACGGTTTTTGTACATTCGCAGCAATAAATAGGAAAAAAAATTGGAAAACAAAACAATTAATTGCTGCGGTTTTTTGGCTTGACCGCAGCAAATACTCTGCACCAACATTAATTGCTGCAGTTTGCCTGTGGACCGCAGCAAATAACCTTTACACAATTACCTTAAGTGCTGCGGTTTGTCTATTGACCGCAGCAAATAAGCACAGCAAAGATCATGAGCCGCATTAATTGCTGCGGTTGGCTTGGGCCCGCAGCAAATAGCCGTTGGAATATTAATGTACACAACACGTAATTAAACCCGCCATTTCTTTTTTCACAAAACTCAACTACAACGTACACTATACAGTTTGCTTTGTTCTCTCAAATCCATTGAAAAAACGCTTCATCTTCATCTTCATCTGCTTCGTTCCTCTTCTTCATCTTCACAAACGTAAGATTAAGCATCAAGATTTGTGTTTGTTTCTTGTGTTCATCTTCATCTTCACAACCCAGAAATCAATTTTCGAATCTGAAGGTAAATCCTTGCTGCTGTCAAACCCAGAAATCAATCTTCATCTTCGTTTCTTGCTGCTGTCAAAGAGAAGGTAAATCCTTCTTGATTCCTTTTTGCTTTTCCTTACTCTTTATGCTCTTGTTTATATAAAATTAATTTCATTGACATATATCCATTTTCATATCCTTATTATCATGTGCTAAATCCTAAATGTTGATGAATCATGAAAGTTTATATGAGTTAATTTGACGAGTTCTTAATTGAGAAAATTATGAAAATGTGTTACTAGTTAGTTATGTGATGATGAGGATTTAAGTGTGGATTACAATTTTAGTAGTAGATTATTCTAATGACTTGGTTTTGTTTAGTTTTGTATTCTTGGATGTGGCAGTAGTCTTTTTGTCTTTTTGAATATTGGTAATAAGAAAAATATTGGTTTAGTTTAATTTAATAGTTTATAAGTTAATTGGCAGTAGTCTTTTTGTTTAGTTTAATAGTTTATGCTTGTTAATTTGATGGCCAAGGAGGAATTAAATGGAGCTAGTATGCGTAAAGTTATCATGATGATTGTGGTGGATACAAATTCAAGAGATAGGGTAGATGTCGTTGAGAATTGTTGATATTGGATGAATGTATTGAATAATTATTGTTTCTTGAATGGATTAGGGGAGTCTCACGAAAATCATTGTTTTATTTAAGTGAATAGTTTGACAATAAGGAAGAGATTATTGGACTTGGTATATATATGAAGTATGTAAATTTAGGGTTAAATAGATTTGGTATAAATAAGAGTATATATTTTTAGGGTTAAATATGTTTGTTAGAAATAAGTATATATGTTTAAAAGTTGTGTATTAATTTTATTTTGAATTAATTAATCACACTAATTAGGATGACAAAAGATTGTTCTTGGATGTATGGAAGCATTAAATCGTCAGAATTTATTGATGGCGTATTAGAATTTTGTAGTATTGCGGTTGAACATCAAGTTAGGACGGGGGAAGTTGGTTTTTATTGCCCATGTGTCAGTTGTGGCAATGTATCAAAGGTAGATAGTGTTGATATCCTTATGGAGCACATACTTCGACGTGGGTTTAGGCCTCAATATCATGTTTGGGTTTGGCATGGTGAGGAGGGAGTTTACAAAGAGAAAAGTGTTGTTGAGGACGTCAATAATGTGGCCGATGTCAATGAGGATGTAGTAGATCATGTTAATGGGTATGAGACAGATGAGGAGAATGTCGATGAGGATGTGGATCGTGTTGATGAGATGATGGAGGGAGTTGAGGATGAGTTAGGAAAATGTCCTCGTGTTTTTGACTTGTTGACAAAGGCTTCTCAAAAGCCTTTGTACCCTGGATGTACAAAGTTCACCAAACTAACAGCAGTGTTGACAATTTTCAACATTAAGTCAAAGTTCAATTGGAGTGACGCTAGTATCACAATGTTATTAGAAGCGTTAGGTGAGATGCTTCCTGAGGGAAATGAACTTCCAAAGTCGACATATTATGCCAAAAAGCTCATGTTTCCTTTCGACTTAGAGTACCAGAAGATTCATGCGTGTCCGAATGATTGTGTGTTGTATCGGAATGAAAACGAGAATTTAGAAGAGTGTCCTAGGTGTGGGTTATCGCGCTACAAGCGTAAAGAGGCTCGGGATGCTAAAGGGCCCCCGATTAAGGTATTGTGGTATCTTCCAATAATACCTAGATTCAGGCGCTTGTTTTCTATAAAGAAAGATGCGTTAAATTTGATGTGGCATGCAGATAGGGTGAAGAAAGATCACTTGCTCACACATCCATCTGATTCTACGGAGTGGAAGAGTATTGATAGGTTGCATAAGACTTTTGGGGATAAGGTTCGTAATTTAAGGCTCGGATTGTGTACGGATGGAATGAACCCATTCGACAATCTTAGTTCTCAACATAGTACTTGGCTGGTACTTTCAGTGATCTATAATTTGCCACCTTGGTTGTGTATGAAGCGTAAGTACATTATGCTTTTGCTTCTTATCTCGAGTCCTAAACAACCTGACAATGACATAGATGTATATCTTGCACCTCTAGTTGAGGATTTGAGAAAGATGTGGGATGAAGGCGTTTCAGTGTTTGATGCATATGCTAATGAGGAGTTCACCTTGCGTGCAATACTTTTATGCACCGTTGATGATTTTCCGACATATGGCAACTTATCGGGGTATAAGAACAAAGGGAAGAAAGCATAACTAATATATATCGATGACATGGAATCCACGTTGATTCCTAAGTGCAAACACGTATTCATGCACCATCGAAAGTTCCTCCCACGAGACCACCAATATCATAAGAAGAAGAAGTTGTTGTAGCTCGTCGACCGTTGACCGGTTATGAGGTTTATGAACAGGTTAAGGTGAGCCTAAATGGTGAGCTGAAGTTGGGAAGCATGAAATCTCACGATTGCCATGTAATGATGCAAGTGTTCTTACCAATTGCAATCCGTGGAATACTGCTAAAACATGTGAGATATGCTATTATCGAGCTATGTTCGTTCTTCAACACAATTTGTAGTAAAGTTCTTGATCCCTTTAAACTTGATGCACTTGAACTTGACGTGATTGTAACTTTATGCAAGTTTGAGATGTATTTTCCAGCTTCTTTCTTTGACATAATAGTTCATCTTATTGTCCATCTCGTTCGTGAGATCAAGCTTTTGGGTCCAGTTTTTTTAAGGTGGTGTTATCCTTTTGAAAGACACATGGGTGTTTTACAAAACAAGGTGAGGAATCCAGCACAACCCGAGGGGAGTATGATTCAAGGCACTGTGAGCGATGAGATTAGTAACTTTATAGCCGAGTATTTGGCCATGGCAAAGCCTATTGAACTTCCCACCTTTAGACATGAACGAAGGCTTGAGGGAAAAGGAACAATTGGCTCCCAATCGGTCACACCTCCTCGAGACAGCCTTCTACAAGCACACTTGTATGTATTGCATCATACTCCGGAAGTTCATCCTTTTTTGAGTGAGCATTTTGAGATATTGCGCGCAAAACTTCCTTCTAAAGGGGATAGGGCATTGATGCAGTTGCATAACAAGACGTTTATTAATAGGTTTCATAATTGAGTTATATGCGAAGAACTCAAGGGTGTATCCGAAATTATTAAGTGGTTAGCTTTTTGTCCGCGTGATGATGTCAACAAATATGAGGGTTACGATGTCAATGGCTTCAAATTTTGGACTGAGGGTCAAGACAAGAAGTCATCTTATCTATAGAATAGTGGGGTTTCTATTTTGGCGTCATCTACATTTTACGCGAGTGCGAAGGATCAAGCGCCGGTTGATGCTAAATTGGTATACTACGGGCGGGTACATGAAATATGGGAGCTTGACTACTCTACTTTCAATATTGGTCTTTTCAAATGTAAGTGGGTAGATAATAATTGACGATGCATAAAAAATGACGACCCTTGTGGATTCACTCTTGTAGACTTAGCTCGTTTGCGTGATAGTGAGGAGCCATTCATACTAGCCACACAAGCCAAGCAAGTATTCTACATTGTAGACCTGTCTGATACAAAATGGTCTATTGTTGTACCGGGAAAAAGAAGCATCCTTGGTATAGGTTATGTTGAGGATGAGGAAGAATATGAAGCTTTTGAAGACTCCCCTCCCTTTATCAATCCAAAATCATTTGATCAAGATGATGTAGACGTTGGTTATATGCGTGTAGATCACACGGAAAGAATACATTTGAATTAAATGATTCACAAGGTATGAATTTAAAGCTTTTTAAAGTTTTTTTGGCACTTGGTTTCTTTTGCATGAAACTTTGCACAGAACACTATTTGTAAAATATATTATTGTGTTTAATATATTAGAATTGTAAATCATAGTCATATTCTTAATATTACTTAGCTTATGTCTTAATATATTTCTATTCATACTCTTTCAGGTACCGATATACAATGCATTTATTCAGAGACGAAATTGTCCCCGAGATTGAGACCTCGGATAATGAGCATCGTAGTTACGACAGTGAAGAGGACCAAATTGTGAGGTACGAGCGTATGGCTGAAGACGCTCCACCAATTGACAATGATTTTGAGACTGAAGACGCCTCACCAATGGATGCTCCCTCTACCAGTAAAAAAAGAAAGAATCAATCTTTTGGAAGCTTCCATATTGGAGAGATCTATAGGTTAGGCATTGTCTTGATGTTATGCATATAGAGAAAAATGTATGCGATGCCATACTCGGGACTCTCATGAACATTCCGGGTAAGACAAAGGATGTTAGGGCTGTGCGAGATTGGTTTAAATGTAAAGGTCTTCGTCCGGAGTTGTGGGCACATGTTAAGGTGAGTAAGAAAAGAAATAGAGCTGATGAGGTTGGTGGCAGTAAGAAGAAGATGAGTAATGACAAAGTTTATTTGCCTCCAGCTTGCTACACATTGTCCAAAGCAGAGAAGCGGACATTTTGTGAGTGTTTCTATGGCATTAAGGTTCCGTCTGGGTACTCATCCAACATGAAGAGATTTGTGAGCCTAATGGTGAGCTGAAGTTGGGAAGCATGAAATCTCACGATTGCCATGTAATGATGCAAGTGTTCTTACCATTTGCAATCCGTGGAATACTGCCAAAACATGTGAGATATGCTATTACCGAGCTGTGTTCGTTCTTCAACACAATTTGTAGTAAAGTTCTTGATCCCTTTAAACTTGATGCACTTCAACTCGACGTGATTGTAACTTTATGCAAGTTTAAGATGTATTTTCCACCTTCTTTCTTTGACATAATGGTTCATCTTATTGTCCATCTCGTTCGTGAGATCAAGATTTTGGGTCCAGTTTTTTTAAGGTGGTGTTATCCTTTTGAAAGACACATGGGTGTTTTACAAAACAAGGTGAGGAATCCAGTACAACCTGAGGGGAGTATGATTCAAGGCACTGTGAGCGATGAGATTAGTAACTTTATAGCCAAGTATTTGGCCATGGCAAAGCCTATTGGACTTCCCACCTCTAGACATGAAGGAAGGCTTGAGGGAAAAGGAACAATTGGCTCCGAATCGGTCACACCTCCTCGAGAAAGCCTTCTACAAGCACACTTGTATGTGTTGCATCATATTCCGGAAGTTCATCCTTTTTTGAGTGAGCATTTTGATATATTGCACGCAAAACATCCTTCTAAAGGGGATAGGCATTGATGCAGTTGTATAACAAGACGTTTATTAATTGGTTTCATAATCGAGTAATATGCGAAGAACTCAAGGGTGTATCCGAAATTGTTAAGTGGTTAGCTTTTGGTCCGTGATGTTGTCAACAAACATGAGGGTTATGATGTCAATGGCTTCACAATTTGGACTGAGGGTCAAGACAAGAAGTCATCGTATCTACAGAATAGTGAGGTTTCTATTTTGGTGTCATCTACATTTTACGCGAGTGCGAAGGATCAAGCGCCGGTTGATGCTAAATTGGTATACTACGGGCGGGTACATGAAATATGGGAGCTTGACTACTCTACTTTCAATATTGGTCTTTTCAAATGTAAGTGGGTAGATAATAATCGACGATGCATAAAAAATGACGACCCTTGTGAATTCACTCTTGTAGACTTAGCTCGTTTGCGTGATAGTGAGGAGCCATTCATACTAGCCACACAAGCCAAGCAAGTATTCTACATGTAGACCCGTCAGATAAAAAATGGTCTATTGTTGTACCGGGAAAAAGAAGCATCCTTGTTATAGGTGATGTTGAGGATGAGGAAGAATATGAAGCTTTTGAAGACTCCCCTCTTTTTATCAATCCAAAATCAGTGGATCAAGATGATGTAGATGTTGGTTATATGCGTGTAGATCACACGGAAGGAATACATTTGAATTAAGTGATTCACGAGGTATGAATTTAAAGCTTTTTAAAGTTTTTTTTGGCAATTGGTTTGTTTTGCATGAAACTTTGCACATAACACTATTTGTTATATATTATTGTGTTGAACGTATTAGAAATGTAAATCATAGTCATATTCTTAATATTACTTAGCTTATGTTCTAATATATTTCTATTCATACTCTTTCAGTTACTGATATACAATGCAACTATTCAGAGAAGAAATTATCCCCGAGATTGAGACCTCAGATAATGAGCATCGTAGTTATGAAAGCGAAGAGGACCAAATTGTGAGATACGAGCGTATGGCTGAAGACGCTCCATCGATTGACAATGATTTTGAGACTGAAGACGCCCCACCAATGGATGCTCCCACTACGAAAAGGGCGAGGTCCTACGAAAAACCTCAAAGTCACAGAACCCATGCATTTGGAATACAATGCATTGGGTCAACCCTACGGAAAATGGCGTAGGCAATATGGAAAACAAGTGGGTCTATGTATCCGCAAGCTTTCCATATTGCACGCATGGAACGAGGTTCCAGAGGGTTTGAAGAATTCTCTATGGAATGATACTGTGGTAAGCAACTTTACTATTTTTACTCATTTAGTTTCATTTTAAAATTAATTTGATTGATAGTAATAAATATAATTTTTTTTGTAGAATCTTTTCCACATCGAGAGCGATGAGGACAAGAAGAATGTGTTTCTTTCAGCTGTTGCTGAAAGATTCAGAGATTTCAAATCCAAGCTAGTAACTGGCTGGATTACGAAGAGGCGTGCCCGTATGACCAAAAAGGTCAAAACGGGAAACGAAGGTGGAGAGCAATCACCTTCGAAGATTCCCTACGAAAGATGGGGTCACATATCGAAGAGGGATTGGGAGGCCTTTGTTGCCAAAAGAACAACTCCCATAGAAGTTGTAAGTATTTCATATTATATTATAGTTTTTGATTTGAATTTACTTTTTTTTCTTCAGTCATTAAATTCCCGAGATGCAAGTGGTAAATTTACCATTAATGATCCGGGAACGAAGAAGGTTGCTGATGCTGTGGGGAGTTTTGAAATTATTAAGTATATTCTTGATTTGTTTTGTATTCTTTGGCTTTGATTTACTTATACTAATTTCTATATATGTCACTTTTTATTTGAACAGATGGGCTGGAAGGAAAAAGAAGCTACGGGGGAGTTCACGCCAAGAGGCAATGTTGACGCATTGCATACGGTCTCAGGGAAAGACCACAGTGGGCGGGTAGTCGGAAAAGGAGGAGTCCGCATGGGGCTACAGAAGGCATTCAGCAAAGAGTATGTTGCTACTCAATCCCGAACGACGCTGCAGGATGAAGTAGCGACCCTCCGAGCAGAGATTACGAAGGACAGTTTCGCCAAACTGGCCGCCGTGTTGCAGAAGATGGGAGCACCCGTTGTTGACTTGGCAAACCTGATTGTCGAGGATCAGGAAAGTCAACATGGGGATCCTAATGCTTTGGTTGAGCCAACACCCGAGCCCATTACCCCCGTAGCACCCCATCCCATTACTTTCCCTGTAGGGGAAAACCCCACACCGGAGACCATAAACTCCGTTGCTCAAAATCCGGAGCCAACTCCGGAGCCAGTGCTACAGGTACATAGTTTTTAAATATATAAGCACTTATTAATTTAAATTGCAATGCGTTTTAATATTTTAATATTAAACGACGCAATTTTCAGGAGGCGACTCCTTGTTCTCTTTTACTGCCTCAGTTACGTGTTGCTAGTGATGACGACTTAACTGATGTTGCATATGGTGTGGCCCAGCCAACCAAAGAGGGCCAAATAGTGCATTCAATGCCTGTTACAAGTGGCCACATCAGTGTGAATGTGGAAACTATTGTAAAGGGGTTTGAAGATTTCTCACTCCCGGTTCCAATGCCAGCATGGAGCCTTGAGAAACTATCAGACGCCTTAGGAAGTTTCGTCACATGGCCATATGCTTGGGTCCGATTCACTAACATGGTAAGAATCATTTGTACCTTATTTATTTTTATTTTTTTAATTGCATGCTTACACTAATTTAATTGTATAAATTGAAATAGCAAAAGAGTCCAAAGAGATCTTGGAGAGAGATCGGTTCCTCAGCAAAGGTGTCGACTAGGTCAAAGTCGATGCCAAGCACTCCAATTTTGACTGATGCGGAGCTAAACGATCTCTCTCAAGATTGCAAATGGCTGCACACTTGTGCATCTCGCCTGTGTGAGGAGGACTCAATCATTCCAAACCTGCAGAAGGACCAATTATGCTTTTTAGAAAGCCCGTTTGTAATTATTGGTCCTAGTGACATTGGGCAATTTTTGAGAGTAGAGATGCTGAACGTCCATGTCTACATGAGGTTATGCTCATTATCTTAAAAGTTAGGCATTGTTGTTTGATTGTTTTAATAACCGAATTACTAACAAAATTTTCTTATTTGTTAGTTTAGTGCGGCTTACGAGCAGCTAAATTTTTGCGAACCTCCAATAAAAATTGGATGGTTTTCCCCTGAGTCGATTTCGGGTACTAAATGTGTAAATGATCCTGATGACGTCAGAGCATACATTGAGACTGCTTTGACTAATTCCCTTACTTCTAAACACACGTTCATTCTGCTTCCATATACGGAAGAGTAAGTTTTATTTTTGAAATTGAACTTATCTTTTAATTTTTAACGTCACCTAATCTTAATTTGTTGATTTTAAATTTGTGTTTGTAGTTTGCATTGAATACTTTTGGTCATATGTCCTTTAACGAACACTGTGCCCGTCTTCGACTAATTACAAAAACCTCAAAGCCCGCCTCGCAACACAAAATTCAAAGCGTTGTTGAATGCGTACGTAATATTAATTATTTTACCAATTTGATTTAATTAAGTGTTATATATATATATATATATGTATGTATATATATATATATATATATATATATATATATATATATATATATATATATATATATATATATATATATATATATATATATATATATATATATATATATATATATATATATATATATATATTATTGTGTTGAAGTGGTTAGAATTGAAAATCATTGTCCTATACTAGAAATTACGTGTTAAGTTGTGATTTTAAGGATTTTAAAGCGTTTTTGGCACTTTTGCGTATAAAGTGAGAATTCTTATTAATCACAAAATTGAATCCATATACATGAGAGACAACCTATATTTATAGGTTTTCAGCTAGCTAACGGTTATAAACATCACGTGCTATACAATATGCCTATTAAAACAAAAATTAAAAACCAAAACACTTAGCTTGGGCACTGATCAGCAATGATCAGTAACTGGCCCACCTTGCGCTCGTATCCTAGTGAGCTGTGTGCACCACATTCATGGTTCTTGGGCTTTGATTGCTTGGTCCATGTATGGAGATCATGTTTCCATGTTTATTGTGCTCCAGGTATCCTTGGTTAAGGCTCAAACCACGCGGCAAGATAGGCTGGTCAGCGGGTAGGCTGCTGTCCTTAACTGCCCTCTTTTGTTGTTTCTTAGTTTAGTATTGTTAATTAGCTTAAACTTGGTTTGATATGCATGAAACATGCACACAACATTATTTGGTATATATTATTGTGTTGAAGTGGTTAGAATTGAAAATAATAGTCATATGCTAGAAATTACGTGTTAAGTTGCAATTTTATGCTGTTTAAGCGTTTTTGGCACTTTTGCGCATAAAGTAGCTCAAACTTCGTTTGTTTTGCACGAAACATCGCACACAACATTATTTGGTATATATTATTGTGCTGAATTTGTTAGAATTGAAAATCATTGTCGTATGCTAGAAATTACGTGTTAAGTTGCGATTTTATGCGTTTATTAAGCGTTTTTGGCACTTTTGCGCATAAAATAGCTCAAACTTGGTTTGTTTTGCATGAAACTTGGCACACAACATTATTTGGTATATATTATTGTGTTGAATTGGTTAGAAATTAAAATCATTGTCGTATGCTAGAAATTACGTGTTAAGTTGCGATTTTATACGTTTATTAAGCGTTTTTGGCACTTTTGCGCATAAAATAGCTCAAACTTGGTTTGTTTTACACGAAACTTCGCACACAACACTATTTGGTATATATTATTGTGTTGAAGTTGTTTGAATTGAAAATCATAGTCATATTGTAACACCCCAGAATATCCGACCCCTTAACGAAATCAAACCGTAAAGGACGGGAGGAAATTCGGGTGTTACATAAGAGAAAACGCAGCCGGTTGCTGCTGCTAGGCGGCCTGTTGCGGTGGTTTACGAGGGCTGCAGATGGACCGTGAGGGAGAGGGGAGTGAGAGAAAGGGAGAAGAGAAAAGATGGAATGGGAGAAGGAGGAACGTGGACGGCGTGATTGAGTGAGGGAGGGAGTAATACCCCCTTAAACCCTAACTCATCCTATTTATTTAATTTACACACATTTATTTATTTGTTTACCTAGGTTCATCTTCTTGCGAGGCCCAACTAAGAAACTCTCCTTCGTGAGCTCACACATTTCAATAAAATAATTATTTTGATTCAATTCTCTTTATTTAGAAGTCGTAATTGTATTTTTAATATAAATATATGTTAATATTTAAATTCATATACGAAAGAAATTTATTAAAACTACTTCAAAATTAATTTAATATAATTATAAAATAAACAAAAGTCATTAAAATATTAATTAATGACGTCAGAGAATCTCGAGGTGTTACACATATGCTAGAAATTACGTGTTAAGTTGCGATTTTAAGGGTTTTAAAGCGTTTTTGGCACTTTTGCGCATAAATTAGTTCAACCTTGGTTTGTTTTGCACGAAACTTGGTGCACAACACTATTTGGTATATATTATTGTGTTGAAGTGGTTAGAATTGAAAATCACTGTCGTATACTAGAGATTACGTGTTAAGTTGCGATTTTAAGGGTTTTTTAGCGTTTTTGTCACTTTTGCGTATAAAGTGAGTATTCTGATTAATCAGAAAACTGAATCCATATATATGAGAGACAATCTCTATTTATAGGTTTCTAGATAGCTAACGGATATAAACATCACGTGCTATACAATATGCCTCTTAAAACAAAAATTCAAAACCAAAACACTTAGCTTAGGCACTGATCAGCAATGATCAGTGACTGCCCGACCTTAAGCTCGTATGGTAGTGAGCTGTGTGCACCACATTCATGGTTCTTGGGCTTTGATGGATTGGTGCATGTATGGAGATCATGTTTCCATGGTATTTTGGCTCCAGGTATCCTTGGTTAAGGCTCAAAGCACGCGGCAAGGTAGGCTGGTCAACGGGTAGGCTGCTGTCCTTAACTGCCCTCTTTTGTTGTTTCTTGGTTTGGTATTGTTAATTAGCTTAAACTTGGTTTGATTTGTACGAAAGATGGCACAAAAGATTATTTGGTATATATTATTGGGTTGAAGTGGTTAGAATTTAAAATCATAGTCATATGCTAGAAATTACGTGTTAAGTTGCGATTTTATGCGTTTATTAAGTGTTTTTGGCACTTTTGCGTATAACGTAGCTCAAACCTTCTTTGTTTAGCACGAAACATGGCACACAACACTATTTGGTTTATTTATTATTTTATTGAAGCGGTTAGAATTGAAAATCATAGTCATATGCTCGAAATTACGTGTTAAGTTGCGATTTTATGCGGTTTAAGCATTTTTGGCACTTTTGCGCAAAAAGTAGCTCAAACTTGGTTCGTTTTGCACGAAACTTGGCCTACAACATAATTTAGTATATATTATTTTGTTGAATTGGTTAGAATTTAAAATCATTTTCGTATGCTAGAAATTACGTGTTGAGTTGCAATTTTATGCATTTATTAAGCGTTTTTGGCACTTTTGCGCATAAAGTAGCTCAAACTTTGTTTGATTTGCGCGAAACTTGGCACACAACATCATTTGGTATATATTATTGTGTTGAACTTTTTAGAATTGAAAATCATTGTGGTATGCTAGAAATTACGTGTTAAGTTGCGATTTTATGCGTTTATTAAGCGTTTTTGGCACTTTTGCGCATATATTAGCTCAAACTTGGTTTGATTAGCGCGAAATATGGCATACAATATTATTTGGTATATATTATTATGTTGAAGTGGTTAGAATTGAAAATCATTTTCGTATGCAAGAAATTACGTGTTAAGTTGCAATTTTAAGGGTTTTTAAGCTTTTTTGGCACTTTTGCGCATAAAGTAGTTCAAACTTGGATTGTTTTGCACGAAACTTGGCACACAACACTATTGGGTATATATTCTTGTTTTGAAGTGGTTAGAATTGAAAATCATTGTCGTATGCTAGAAATTAGGTGTTAAGTTGCGATTTTATGCATTTTTAAGCGTTTTTGGCTCTTTTGCGCATTAAGTAGCTCAAACTTGGTTTGTTTTGCACGAAACTTGACACAAAAAATTATTTGGTATATATTATTGTGTTGAATTGGTTAGACTTGAAAATCATTTTTGTATGCTAGAAATTACGTGTTAAGTTACGATTTTATGCGTTTTTAAGCGTTTTTGGCACTTTTGCGCATAAAGTTGCTCAAACTTGGTTTGATTTGGGCGAAACTTGGCACACAACACTATTTTTTATATATTATTGTGTTGAAGTGGTTATAATTGAAAATCATTTTCGTATACTAGAAAATACGTTTTAAGTTGCGATTTTAAGGATTTTTTAGCGTTTTTGGCACTTTTGCATATAAAGTGAGAATTCTTATTAATCACAAAATTGAATCCATATACATGAGAGACAACCTCTATTTATAGGTTTCTAGCTAGCTAACGGCTATAAACATCACGTGCTATAAAACATGCCTCTTAAAAAAAAAATTAAAAACCAAAACACTTAGCTTGGGCATTGATCAGCAATGATCAGCAACTGGCCCACCTTGCGCTCGTATCCTTGTGAGCCGTGTGCACCACATTCATGGTTCTTCGGCTTTGATGGCTTGGTCCATGTATGGAGATCACATTTCCATGGTTTTTTGGCTCCAGGTAGGCAGGTCAGCGGGTAGGCTGCTGTCCTTAACTGCCCTCTTTTGTTGTTTCTTGGTTTGGTATTGTTAATTAGCTTAAACTTGGTTTGATTTGCACGAAACATGGTACACAAAATTATTTGTTATATATTATTGTGTTGAAGTGGTTAGAATTGAAAATCATAGTCATATGCTAGAAATTACGTGTTAAGTTGCGATTTTATGCAGTTTAAGCGTTTTTGACACTTTTGCGCATAAAGTAGTTCAAACTTTGTTTGTTTTGCACGAAACATGGGACACAACATTATTTGGTATATATTATTGTGTTGAATTGGTTAGAATTTAAAATCATTTTCGTATGCTAGAAATTACGTGCTAAGTTGCGATTTTATGCGTTTATTAAGCGTTTTTTGCACTTTTGCGCATAAAGTAGCTCAAACTTGGTTTGTTTTGCACGAAACTTGGCACACAACATTATTTAGAACATATTATTGTGTTGAATTTGTTAGAAATTAAAATCATTGTCCTATGTTAGAAATTACGTGTTAAGTTGCGATTTTATGCGTTTATTAAGCATTTTTGGCACTTTTGCGCATAAAATAGCTCAAACTTGGTTTGTTTTGCACGAAACTTGGCACACAACACTATTTGGTATATATATTATTGTGTTGAAGTGGTTAGAAATGAAAATCTTATTAATCACAAAATTGAAACTATATAAATAAGAGACAAACTCTATTTATAAGTTTCTGGCTAGCTAACGGCTATAAACATCACGTGTTATACAATATGCCTCTTAAAACAAAAATTAAAAACCAAAACACTTAGCTTGGGCACTGATCAGCAATGATCAGCAACTGGCCCACCTTGCGCTCGTATCCTAGTGAGCTGTGTGCACCACATTCATGGTTCTTGGGCTTTGATGGCTTGGCCCATGTATGGAGCTCACGTTTCCATGGTTTTTTGGCTCCAGGTGTCCTTGGTTAAGGCTCAAACCACGCGGCAAGGTAGGCTAGTCAGCGGGTAGGCTGCTTTCATTAACTGCCCTCTTTTGTTGTTTCTTGGTTTGGTATTGTTAATGAGCTTAAAATGGTTTGATTTGCACGAAACATGGCACACAACATTATTTGGTATATATTATTGTGTTGAAGTGGTTAGAATTTAAAATCATAGTCATATGCTAGAAATTACGTGTTAAGTTGTGATTTTATGCAGTTTAAGCTTTTTTGACACTTTTGCGCATAAAGTAGCTCAAACTTTGTTTCTTTTGCATGAAACTTGGCACACAACATTATTTGGTATATATTATTGTGTTGAATTGGTTTGAATTCAAAATCGTTTTCGTATGCTAGAAATTACGTATTAAGTTGCGATTTTATGCGTTTATTAACCGTTTTTGGCACTTTTGCCCATAAAGTAGCTCAAACTTCGTTTGTTTTGCATGAAACTTGGCACACAACATTATTTGGTATATATTATTGTGTTGAATTGGTTAGAAATTAAAATTATTTTCGTATGCTAGAAATTACGTGTTAAGTTGCGATTTTATGTGTTTATTAAGCGTTTTTGGAACTTTTGCGCATAATGTAGCTCAAAGTTGGTTTGTTTTGCACGAAACTTGGCACACAACACTATTTGGTATATATTATTGTGTTGAAGTGGTTAGAATATAAAATCATTGTTGTATACTAGAGATTACGTGTTAAGTTGCGATTTTAAGGGTTTTTAAGCGTTTTTGGCACTTTTGCGTCTAAAGTGAGAATTCTTATTAATCACAAAACTGAATCCATATACATGAGAGACAACCTCTATTTATAGGTTTCTAGCTAGCTAACGGCTATAAACATCACGTGCTATACAATATGCCTGTTAAAACAAAAATTAAAAACCAAAACAATTAGCTTGGGCACTGATCAGCAATGATCAATGACTGGCCCACCTTCCCCTCGTATCCTAGTGAGCTGTGTGCACCACATTCATGGTTCTTGGGCTATGATGGCTTGGTCCATGTATGGAGATCTCGTTTCCATGGTTTTTTGGCTCCAGGTATCCTTGGTTAAGGCTCAAACCACGCGGCAAGGTAGGCTGGTCAGCGGGTAGGCTGGTGTCCTTAACAGCCCGTTTTTTTTGTTGCTTTGTTTAGTATTGTTAATTAGCTTAAACTTTGTTTGATTTACACGAAACATGGCACGAAACATTATTTGGTATATATTTTTGTGTTGAAGTGGTTAGAATTGAAAATCATAGTCATATGCTAGAAATTACGAGTTAAGTTGCGATTTTATGCGGTTTAAGCGTTTTTAGCACTTTTGCGCATAAAGTAGCTCAAACTTGGTTTGTTTTGCACGAAACATGGCACACAACACTATTTTGTATATATTATTGTGTTGAATTGGTTAGAATTGAAAATCATTGTCGTATTCTAGAAATTACATAATAAGTTGCGATTTTATGCGTTTATTAAGCGTTTTAGGCACTTTTGCGCATAAAGTAGCTCAAACTTGGTTTATTTTGCACGAAACATGGCACACAACGCTATTTGGTATATATTATTTTATTGAAGTGGTTAGAATTGAAAATTATAGTCATATGCTAGAAATTACGTGTTAAGTTGCGATTTTATGCGGTTTAAGCGTTTTTGACACTTTTGCGCATAAAGTAGCTCAAACTTTGCTTGTTTTGCACGAAACTTGGCACACAAAATTATTTGGTATATATTATTGTGTTGAATTGGTTAGAATTGAAAATCGTTGTCGTATGCTAGAAATTACGTGTTAAGTTGCGATTTTATGCGTTTATTAAGCGTTTTTGGCACTTTTGCGCATAAAATAGCTCAAACTTGGTTTGTTTTGCTCGAAACTTCGCACACAACATTATTTGGTATATATTATTTTTTTGAATTGGTTAGAATTGAAAATCGTTGTCGTATGCTAGCAATTACTTGTTAAGTTGAGATTTTTTTCGTTTATTAACCGTTTCTGGCACTTTTGCCCATAAAAGTAGCTCAAACTTGGTTTGTTTTGCATGAAACTTGGCACACAACATTATTTGGTATATATTATTGTGTTGAATTGGTTAGAAATTAAAATCATTGTCGTATGCTAGAAATTACGTGTTAAGTTGCGATTTTATGTGTTTATTAAGCGTTTTTGGCACTTTTGCGCATAAAAAAGCTCAAACTTGGTTTGTTTTGCACGAAACTTGGCACACAAAATTATTTGGTATATATTATTGTGTTGAAGTGGTTAGAATTGAAAATCCTTGTCGTATACTAGAGATTACGTGTTATGTTGCAATTTTAAGGGTTTTTAAGAGTTTTTGGCACTTTTGCGTATAAAGTGAGAATTCTTATTAATCACAAAACGAAATTCATATACATGAGAGACAACCTCTATTTATAGGTTTCTAGCTAGCTAACGGCTATAAACATCACGTGCTATACAATATGCCTGTTAAAACAAAAATTAAAAACCAAAACACTTAGCTTGGGCACTGATCATCAATGATCAATGACTGGCCCACCTTCCGCTCGTATCCTAGTGAGCTGTGTGCACCCCATTCATGGTTCTTGGGCTATGATGGCTTGGTCCATGTATGGAGATATCGTTTCCATGGTTGTTTGGCTTCAGGTATCCTTGGTTAAGGCTCAAACCACGCGGTAAGGTAGGCTGGTCAGCGCGTAGGCTGCTGTCCTTAACAGCCCTTTTTTGTTGTTTGTTTGTTTGGTATTGTTAATTAGCTTAAACTTTGTTTGATTTCCATGAAACATGGCACACAAAATTATTTGGTATATATTATTGTGTTGAAGTGGTTAGCATTGAGAATTATAGTCATATGCTAGAAATTACAAGTTAAGTTGCTATTTTATGCGGTTTAAGTGTTTTTGGCACTTTTGCGCATAAAGTAGCTCAAACTTGGTTTGTTTTGCACGAAACTTGGCACACAACACTATTTGATATATATTATTGTGTTGAATTGGTTAGAATTGAAAATCATTGTCGTATGCTAGAAATTACATGTAAAGTTGCGATTTTATGCGTTTATTAAGCGTTTTAGGCAATTTTGCGCATAAAATAGCACAAACTTGGTTCGTTTTGCACGAAAAATGGCACACAACACTATTTGGTATATATTATTGTATTGAAGTGGTTAGAATTGAAAATCATAGTTATATGCTAGAAATTACGTGTTAAGTTGCGATTTTATGCGGTTTAAGCTTTTCTGACACTTTTGCGCATAAAGTAGCTCAAACTTTGCTTGTTTTGCACGAAACTTGGCGCACAACATTATTTGGTATATATTATTGTGTTGAATTGGTTAGAATTGAAAATCGTTGTCGTATGCTAGAAATTACGTGTTAAATTGCAATTATATGCGTTTATTAACCGTTTTTTGCACTTTTGCCCATATAGTAGCTCAAACTTGGTTTGTTTTGCATGAAACTTGGCACACAACATTATTTGGTATATATTATTGTGTTGCATTTTTTAGAAATTAAAATCATTGTCGTATGCTAGAAATTATGTGTTAAGTTGCGATTTTATGTGTTTATTAAGCGTTTTTGGCACTTTTGCGCATAAAATAGCTCAAACTTGGTTTGTTTTGCACGAAACTTGGCACACAACACTATTTGGTATATATTATTGTGTTGAAGTGGTTAGAATTGAAAATCATTGTCGTATACTAGAGATTATGTGTTATGTTTCGATTTTAAGGGTTTTAAGCTTTTTTGGCACTTTTGCGTATAGAGTGAGAATTCTTCTTAATCACAAAACTGAATCCATATACATGAGAGACAACCTATATTTATAGGTTTCTAGCTAGCTAATGGCTATAAACATCATGTGCTATACAATATGCCTCTTAAAACAAAAATTGAAAACCAAAACACTTAGCTTGGGCACTGATCAGCAATGATCAATGACTGGCCCACCTTCCGCCGTATCCTAGTGAGTTGTGTGCACCACATTCATGGTTCTTCGGCTATGATGGCTTGGTCCATGTATGGAGATCTCGTTTCCATGGTTGTTTCGCTCCATGTATCCTTGGTTAAGGCTCAAACCACACGGCAAGGTAGGCTGGTCAACGGGTAGGCTGTTGTCCTTACCAGCCCTTTTTTTTTGTTTCTTTGTTTGGTATTATTAATTAGCTTAAACTTTGTTTTATTTGCACGAAAAAAGGCACACAACATTATTTGGTATAGATTATTGTGTTTAAGTGGTTAGAATTGAAAATTATAGTCATATGCTAGAAATTACGAGTTAAGTTGCGATTTTATGCGGTTTAAGCGTTTTTGGCACTTTTGCGCATAAAGTAGCTCAAACTTGGTTTGTTTTGCACGAAACTTGGCACACAACACTATTTGATATATATTATTGTTTTGAATTGGTTAGAATTGAAAATCTTTGTCGTATGCTAGAAATTACATGTTAAGTTGCGATTTTATGCGTTTAATAAGCGTTTTTGGCACTTTTGCGCATAAAGTAGCTTAAACTTGGTTTGTTTTGCACGAAACATGGCATACAACACTATTTGGTATATATTATTGTATTGAAGTGGTTAGAATTGAAAATCATAGTCATATGCTAGAAATTACGTGTTAAGTTGCGATTTTATGCAATTTAAGCGTTTTTGACACTTTTGCGCATAAGGTAGCCCAAACTTTGCTTGTTTTGCACGAAACTTGGCACACAACATTATTTGGTATATATTATTGTGTTGAATTGGTTAGAATTGAAAATTATTGTCGTATGCTAGTAATTACATGTTAAGTTGCGATTTTATGCGTTTATTAACCGTTTTTTGCACTTTTGCCAATTAAAGTAGCTCAAACTTGGTTTCTTTTGCATGAAACTTAGCGCACAACATTATTTGGTATATATTATTGTGTTGAATTGGTTAGAAATAAAAATCATTGTCGTTTGCTAGAAATTACGTGTTAAGTTGCGATTTTATATGTTTATTAAGCGTTTTTGGCACTTTTGCGCATAAAATAGCTCAAACTTGGTTTGTTTTGCACGAAAGTTGGCACACAACATTATTTGGTATATATTATTGTGTTGAAGTTGTTAGAATTGAAAATCATTGTCGTATACTAGAGATTACGTGTAACATCCCGAAAAAACTCAGATCGTTAAAAGTGAGATTTTTATATTTTAAAAGAAAACCAAGCAGGACCCGAGTCAAACCAAGATGTCATAAAGACACGAGAAAACGAAATTTTTAAAGTTAAAACTTGCGGATCGAGTTCTACTAGAGTTATTGTAGATTAATTAGTGATATCGTAGTCTAAGCAGCGGATAAAAGATATGAAACAAAAAGTCCAAGGAAAACACCTCGAGAGCGAAGTCGCCTCTTGAATAAATCCATTTCTAAAAAGCTAATAAAGTTCGAAATTAAAATCCTTCCGTACTCTATCTCTTTTATTCTTCAGATGTAATCCTCACTCCCCAGCCTGCAACTTAACTCACTGCTAGTTATTAACCCCTAAAGGAAAAACACCATCATCGCAGGATCGTTAAGATCAAAGGTACACGTCAGCAAAAACATCTCTTATAACATTGACATTATAGCATAAAGCGCAATGGCAACTTACCATACATCGGCTACAGTTCAATATTTACTTTTTAATAAATTTCAAATGATTCATTGAGTCAGTCAGCCATACTGCTGTACTTTTCCTGGCCATAGTGCCGGACCAAACCCCAAACTTCAAGAGTGAGACAATACATTAGGGGGAGCTAACTCCTAAGCAAGTCTCTACCATAGGCAACACGCCTTACTTCGGTGCCTATGGTTAAGTATGCATACCCTTGCGGTGGCTCATAATGCCCCTATAAACCGCGAGTAAAATTCTTTCCACCAATTGACGTCATACTACGTCAACATTAAAGTTAGTGAGGTCATACTACCTCTACTCATCAAGTTATTGAAATCATATCTCTTGATTAAGAAAGCATAACATCATCTTCATACTTTATTCAATATATTATTATTATTATTATTATCATTTCTTTATAACAACCAATCCACGATGTACAAAGTTTTACTGCGTGTACGTACCTTAAGAAAGCAAAAGCAAATCTTAAATGAACCTATCAACTTCTCGTCACGAATCGACTTCCTACACGATTCAATCTTACATACGGGAATAAGCATATATTCACTTTCTCAAACCACAATCAAAGCACAAACACACACACACACACTCTAACATCCAACCACACTTGCAAACAATTCATGATCACACAACATACTTCATCACAACATAACATCAAATAAAATTCAGATTTAGTATTCTGTCCAGAACAGTAAGTTAACACTGTCAAACTGAAATTCCGACTTCACCGTTGCGTCCGGAAGGCGTCAAAACCCCCAGGTCCCAATTTTCATAATTTTTAACGTACTCTAAGTATTTTTAACCTATTTTCAAGCCAAAAAGTGTCCCAAAAACAATTTTTTTACCATTTTCCTAATCCTACGGGATTCACCAAAATTCATCAACAAATGAATTCCAAAAGGTATATTGCCTATCAAATATTAATGACCAAATTTATATAATTCTTATGAACCATTTTTGAGATTAAATTCATTGTTCAGATATAAAAAAACACACACACACACTTTTTTTTTTTACATGAACATTTATATTTATATAGAAATTTCAAAATCACCCATCACACAAACCAATCCTATTCTTCACATATATGCATATCTAAAAACTCTAAAAAGAAACATTCTTCATCAATTTAGATAGAAAAATACATCCCAAAATCATACATGAAATTTTAAGTTTATAAATTAAACATGTATTATAAGATAACACATATAATAATCATAGAATTTTAAATTAAAACTTAAGAATCAACATAGATTAAGAATTACACTTACAATTGTAAAAGAAAACACCAAATGATGAAGGGTAATGGAGTTCGGAATGTGGATTAGGAGGAATTTTGAGAGGATATGTTTTTTTTTGTCCTTGGAAACTTTAGAAATGAAAGGATGTCAACAATGAAAATGATTAAGGAATTAAGAAGGGTTATTTATATGGGATTAATGCCTTGATCCTTCATTACCCTAAGGGAGTTACAAGCTCCACCAAGAGTCCCCTTTTTTTTTTTTTTTGAAAATAAAAGATGGGTTAAGGAAAAGTTTGGGCCCAAATAATTCTAATTGCCAAAAAGGATTGCAAATCTCATGACCAAGCCCAATTATAAATAAAAAATATATATATAGAAATAATATTATTAGTGAATTATTAAATACATCAGGAAGAAAATATCGGGAAAATATCGGGGTGTTACAGACTACCCCCCTTAAAAAGGTTTTGACCCCAAAACCACACTTATGATAACACATAACCACAAAACAAGTAAAACAAAGATAATCTCTGTACACACATACACAAAGCAACCCAAAAAATGAATCGCACAAAAATCCTATCGCCTTCCGCCCCCCTTAACGAAGTTACGTCCCCGTAACTTACTAACTTGAGAAAAAAAGTGAGGATACTGCTCTCGCATGGAGTGTTCTGTCTCCCAGGTTGCCTCTTGTGAGCGGTGATTGGACCATAATACTTTAACCATGGTGATATCCTTCCGACGAGTATTATGGACCTTCTTATCCAATATCCGGAAAAGCTGTTCCTCATAGGTTAGGCTCTCAACAAGTTCTAACGCCTCTGGATCTAATACATGAGAAAAGGCTGCGACGTAACGTTTCAACTGAGAAATGTGAAAAACGTTGTGCACTTTACCCAGAGCATTAGGCAATGCTAATCGATTGGCTAACTTCCCTACTTTCTCCACAATGTCATAAGGACCTATGAAACATGGGCTTAATTTTCCACGAGCACCAAAGTGAACTACTCCTTTCATTAGAGACACACAAAGTAGAACCTTGTCACCCACTTCAAATTCATTAGGCCGACGTCGGAGATCGGCGTAAGATTTTTGCCTATCTTAGGCTGCTTTCATTTTCTCGCGAATTAACTTTACTTGTTTAGTCATTTGAACAAGCATATCAGGTCCTAAGGTGACAGATTCAGTAAAATCATCCCAGCATACAGGACTATGGCACTTACGACCATAAAGTGCTTCAAAAGGAGCCATTTGAATCGTAGCTTGGTAACTGTTATTATAAGAGAACTCTACCAGATCCAAATGTTCATCCCATGAACCTTGCCATTCCATGGCTATCGCTCTCAACATGTCCTCCAGTATTTGATTGACACGTTCCGTCTGACCATCAGTCATTGGGTGGAAGGACGTACTATGAAGAAGGGTGGTCCCCAACACTCGTTGTAGTGATTTCCAGAAATGTGACAAATATTGAGTATCCCGATCGAAAACAATAGTATGAAGTATTCCATGATAACGAATCACGTCCTTAATATAAGCATGAGCAAGTTGTTCCATATCCCACAATTCATTGGAATAAACTTTGCCGACTTAGTAAATCTGTCCACGATAACCCAAAGAGTATCATTACCGGCTCTTGTTCGTGGAAAACCCAACACAAAGTCCATGGAAATGTCGTCCCACTTCCATACCGGAATTTCTAGAGGTTGTAATAATCCGGCAGGTCTCTTATGCTCACTCTTGACCTTTTGACACGTTAAGCACTTAGCAACAAATTCTGCAATATTCTTTTTCATACCTGACCACCAAAACATGCATTTTAAATCTTGATACATCTTGTCTCCACCAGGATGAACCGAGTATATAGAATTATGAGCTTCGTTCAATAATTTTTCCTTCAAAGAGTCACACTCATCCGGTACACACCACCGTCCTTTAAAACGAAGACTACCGTCCTCATGAATTGTAAAACCTTCAGCTCTCCCTTCACTGATCTGCTCCCGAAGTTTAATGAACTTGGGGTCTTCCAGTTGCTTAGCCATAATCTCTTCGAAAAATGTAGGTTGAATGGACAATGCACTCAACTTGGCTTCCAACTCCCGTTCTTGGATTATCTCTAAGTTCATTCTCTCAAACTCCTTACACAACTCCTCAAAGGTTATTAACGCTGAGACTGAATGCCTCAATTTTCTGCTCAAAGCATCAGCGACTACATTCGCACGGCCTTCATGATAAGCAATCTCCAAGTCATAATCACTGATAAGTTCTAACCAACGTCGTTGGCGCAAATTCAACTCGGATTGAGTGAACAAAAATTGCAAATTTTTATAGTCCGTGAAGATCTTGCATTTGACACCATAAAGATAATGACGCTAGATTTTTAATGCAAAAACCACAGTCGCTAATTCCAAGTCATGTGTTGGATTATTCACCTCATGAGTCTTCAGCTGACGCGAAGCATACGCCACTACTTTCCTATTTGCATTAAAACACAACCTAATCCATGTTTGGAAGCATCATTGTAGACAAAATATTCCAAAGATGGATCAGGTAAGGTCAACACTGGAGCTGTAGTTAACTTCTCCTTCAACAACTGAAATGCCTTCTCACACTCCTCGGTCCATTCGAACGTCTTCTCATTCTTCATCAAGGATGTTAGCAGACGAGCGACACGAGAAAAATCCTTCACAAAACGACGATAGTACCCTGCCAAACCCAAGAAACTTCAAATATCCGTAACATTTCGGGGTGCAGAACAGTCTCGGACTGCTTTTATCTTTGCCGGATCAACAAAGATCCCTTCTTTAGAAACAAGGTGACCTAGAAAAGCCACATGTTTTAACCAGAATTCGCACTCCGAAAACTTAGCATATAATTCATTTTCTCGAAGAATTTGCAATACTACACTTAAATGTTCTTGATGCTCTTCACGTCTCTTAGAATAGACCAAGATATCATCAATAAACACCACTACGCACTCATCAAGATATGCATTAAAAACTCTATTCATCAACCCCATAAATGCAGCGGGTGCATTGGTTAATCCAAAAGGCATTACGGTGAATACAAAATGTCCATATTTGGTTCGGAAAGCTGACTAATTAATATCCTCCTCCTTAATGCGCAACTGGTGATATCCTGACCGTAAATCAATCTTAGAAAAGACTCCTGCCCTTGCAATTAATCAAAAAGATCATCAATCCGTGGTAACGGATATTTATTCTTAATTGTGACTTTATTGAGTTCTTTATAATCAATACAGAGACGCATCGTTCCATCCTTTTTCCTCACAAATAATACCGGGGCTCCCCAGGGAGAGACGCTAGGTCTTATATAACCATTTTCTAACAACTCCTCTAATTGCACCTTCAATTCTTCCATTTCCTTTGGAGCCATACGATAAGGGGCTTTTGAAATTGGCCCTATCCCGGGCATCAAATCGATTGAAAAGTGCACGTCTCTTTTCGGTGGCATGCCTGGAAGCTCTTCTGGAAATACATCCTTGAAGTCACGGACTACAGGAATATCATCAATTCGAACCTTCCACACCTCCACCTTACTTATACTACAGAAAAACCACGGTTGTCCCTGTGTGATTAGCTTCCTTGCTTCTAAGGACGACACGATTTTTACCTTGAGTCCCTTGGGAAACTTCCTATATTTAACTTTCTCTCCTCGGGGTCCGCTTAGCGTTACGGATTGTCCCTCACAATCTATCACTGCCTTATATCTACCCAACCAATCCATCCCAAGGATTACATCTAGACCTTCCATTTCCAAAGAAAACAAATCACTCGAGAAATTTGTCTTTCCTATATTGACCGACACCCCACGAAATAACATACTACAATGAAAGGTCTCTCCGGAAGGAATAGCAACTGAGAAAGATGTTTTCTCGGGATTTTCCAATCCTCAGTCTTTAACTCTAGATTTAGAAATAAACGAGTACGATGCACTAGAATAAAAAAGAACTTTAACAGACTTTGAATTGATGCAAAAAGTACCTGTGACCACATCGGGCACTTGTGCTGCTTCCCTAGAGTTAACTGCTGATAGTCTGCCATTATTGTGAGAGACTGGGGTAGCGCCTCCTTGACTACCTCGTTGTCCAGGAAAGTTCTCATTCCTAGCATTCCCTTGAAGTTGCTGAATTCCGGAATGATTTCTCTGAAACCTAAAGTTTGAGACACCCCCAGGGTTTAGGGTTTCTACCAAAATCACCACTGTTTCGATTTCCACTTCTCGTGTCATTGCCACTCCGACCATTATCGAAGCGTTGTTGTAGAAAGCCTCTGTGATTCCCCCCTTGAGGCTCTTGTTGTGCCAATCGAGCATAGCACTCATACATTCTATAACCCGATTTACCACAGTAAGAACAGTCCATTAATGCTCCCCAACAATCTCTCCCTGGATGATTTTTCTGGCATCTCCTACAGTTGTAAATTCTTTCCTTTCCATTGCGGTCATAAAGTGGTTTCTGTACCCTGACCTCAGATGTCGAACCTTCCCCACCTTTACTTGACTGTCCTGACTGGTACACTTTTTCTTGATAACCCCCATAGGTTTTGTGTTTCTTAAAGTGGTTTTGTGCATGATTACTCCCGCTCTCTGCATTCTGGAACATAGGTTCCCTCCTGTTGTCCCCACTATGGGCCAACTTCTCCTGCTCCTTCCTAATAACATTTTCTTTCTGGGTTGCCCTCTTATATAACTGGTCTAAAGTATCGTAGCTATCGATCTCAATGTGTTTTTGAATCTCGTACGATAAACCCCGTTCGAAGCGTTGCATTTTCTTTGTTTCAGTCGGGACGTCCTTAGGGCAAAACTTCAGAAATTCCATAAATTTCTAATAATACTTATCC
Organism: Amaranthus tricolor; assembly: GCF_026212465.1. Lineage (NCBI taxonomy): Eukaryota > Viridiplantae > Streptophyta > Magnoliopsida > Caryophyllales > Amaranthaceae > Amaranthus > Amaranthus tricolor. The sequence goes on from NC_080054.1 coordinate 10,103,543, forward strand.
ACTGTTAAATTCCCCATTTCAAACCTAGCAAACTCGTTTGAATTATCCTTCCTCACGTGAGGTGGGTAGAATTGATCCCTTAACGCTCCCTTAAAACGTTTCCAGCTTAATTCACCATCATTCTCCACTATCAGCCTCGCCTTACTATGTGTCCACCAGTAGTCAACATCTTCGACCAGATAAAATGCAGCCTAGTCGACCATAAATTTTGCGGGACATCGAACTACACTAAAGAGTTTGTCAAACTCTCGAAGCCAGTTTTCCAGCGCAGAAGGTTGTCCTTTCCCATCATAAGTAGAGGGCTTACACTGGGCTATCCTCTTACTAATCGATGAAGCCCTCTCTTCTATGGATTTCTGTCTGGGGTTTTTCGCACCAGCTAGGGCTTTCACTAGGTTCCGAAGTACACGGTAAGAGTGACCTCTATTTCCGTTCTTTCTCAAGAATGGAGGCATGATGGAAGGTATACGGCATTTTAATAAACAAGGTATATATATAAATATTCTATTTCCATCATCGAGGTTAAACAAAACTTAGGCTAATATAACTTCTTAGAGATAAGGAGGTCTATCCTAATAGTTGGTAGAATTAAAAAGTTGAGCCTGTTAATCGGCTCCTAAGCTTCCGCCAAATAAAAAGAAAATATTTTAATTAATTATACTAATGCTCAATATTCACAAAATTTCAATATCATAATATATCAAACTTCACAAATTTAGCTAATGAGAAGAGGTTATAAATAATTAAATAGAAAATCAAGATGATATTATAATTCAACCCGCATACTCTGCCATAACATATTATTAAATTCCAAAATACTTGGGTACAAAATCCCAAATAATCACTGTTCTTCTTAACCATATTGTCAAAACAAAACAGAAGAAACTTCTCGACAGAATATCCATACATCATTATTAGCGTGGAAATAGTCATATAAAATCATAAGCATGAATACTACAATAAAACGCAAGATCATATAGTAAAAGGCGATGCATCCATACGATCCCGATCTTCCTCATATAAGTCAGGGTCAAAATCAGCATCCTCGGAGTCGTCACTATATGTGCTATCAGAATCGGTGGGTGTCTCTATGGGTAGGGAGTCATTCATATCTAGTTGTTCCTCAGAATCTGAAAGCTCAAAAATTTCTGGTTCGGGTAATATTTCTTCCCACATTGTAATTTCACTATCGTCCTCACTCATACTGTCTTCTTGTTCCAACGGCTCTCCTCCCCACATCACAATATATCTATCACTCTAGTTCATAATATCTTCCCTATCAGCTGCTTCAACCTCTATAGCAGCATTACATTCCCCTTCCGCACTATCCTCATAATACTCTTCAGCCTTCTCTTTGGATTTTTCCCCAGTATTTTCCTCCAGACCTTCTTCGGGGACTTCCTCGGGATCTTCTTCTAGATCCTCCTCAGGATCCTTCTCATCAAAATCTATCTGCAGCACTGAGTTAGGGTCGACCACTTGAACATCCTTCTCAACAATCTCAGCCCTTGCCCCACTAGCTTCAGCATTCTTACATCTCTCATTATCTACAACATCCATTCTTCTATCCCATCTGTCAAACTCTCACTCCAATTGAGCAATTCTCTCATTAAATTCAGCAATTTCCTCAACTATTTTTCCATCATAAACTTGTTGAGACTTTTTATAGATCATATCCATCCTGCGCTTATAATCTAGCTCACTCTCTCCTTCTTTCCTGTCTCAAATTTTTAATGCTTCTATCTCTGCCTAGATAGGTACATTAACTAAGGCTTTCCATGGTTCTTCTAGGGTACTACTTTCCCCTACGGTAGGTCTTTTTTCCTTTATCCATGATAGATAAAATGTTCGTAATCCTTGACTCAAAAATGAAAGAAAGAGCAAAGGAACAATCAATTTCCAAGCTCAAATAATATCATAATTCATCAACAAAAATATCTAACAAGCACACAACACTATTAAAACTTGTCTCTAAAACTTAGCTTAAGGAGTTAAAACCAGGTCATAAATACCCCTTAATGTCTACCCATTACTTTCACAACTTTTATATGTATTTCTTTTTTTTTCATTAGCCTATTGACTTATGTGTATAACGCTAGAGTAGAATTCCCACTCTGATACCAGTTGTAACATCCCGAAAAAACTCAGATCGTTAAAAGAGAGATTTTTATATTTTAAAAGAAAACCAAGCAGGACCCGAGTTAAACCAAGATGTCATAAAGACACGAGAAAACAAAATTTTTAAAGTTAAAACTTGCGGATCGAGTTCTACTAGAGTTATTGTAGATTAATTAGTGATATCGTAGTCTTAGCAGTGGATAAAAGATATGAAACCAAAAGTCCAAGGAGTACACCTCGAGAGCGAAGTCGTCTCTTGAATAAATCCATTTCTAAAAAGCTAATAAAGTTCGAAATTAAAATCCTTCCGTACTCTATCTCTTTTATTCTTCAGATGTAATCCTCACTCCCCAGCCTGCAACTTAAGTCACTACTAGTTATTAACCCCGAAAGGAAAATCAACATCATCGCAGGATCGTTAAGATCAAAGGTACACGTCAGCAAAAACATCTCTTATACCATTGACATTATAGCATAAAGCACAATGGCAACTTACCATACGTCGGCTACAGTTCAATATTTACTTTTTAATAAATTTCAAATGATTCATTGAGTCAGTCAGCCATACTGCTGTACTTTTCCTGGCCATGCTGCCGGACCAAACCCCAAACTTCAAGAGTGAGACAATACATTAGGGGGAGCTAACCCCTAAGCAAGTCTCTACCATAGGCAACACGCCTTACTTCGGTGCCTATGGTTAAATATGCATACCCCCGCGGTGGCTCATAATGCCCCCATAAACCGCGAGTAAAATTCTTTCCACCAATTGACATCATACTACGTCTACTTTAAAGTTAGTGAGGTCATACTACGTCTACTCATCAAGTTATTGAAATCATGTCTCTTGATTAAGAAAGCATAACATCATCTTCATACTTTATTCAATGTATTATTATTATTATCATTTCTTTATAGCAACCAATCCACGATGTACAAGTTTTACTGCGTGTACGTACCTTAAGAAAGCAAAAGCGAATCTTAAATGAACGTTTCAACTTCCCGTCACGAATCGACTTCCTACACGATTCAATCGTACATACGGGAATAAGCATATATTCACTTTCTCAAACCACAATCAAAGCACAAACACACACACACACACGTCTAACATCCAACCACACTTGCAAACAATTCATGATCACACAACATACTTCATCACAACATAACATCAAATAAAATTCAGATTTTCATAATTCATAATGTACTCTAAGTATTTTTAACCTATTTTCAAGCCAAAAAGTGTCACAAAAACATTTATTTTTACCATTTTCCTAACCCTACGGGATTTACCAAAATTCATCAACAAATAAATTCCAAAAGGTATATTGCCTATCAAATATTAATGACCAAATTTATATAATTCTTATGAACCATCTTTGAGATTAAATTCATTGTTCACATATAAAAAAACACACACACACATTTTTTTTTACATGAACATTTATATTTATATATAAATTTCAAAATCACCCATCACTCAAACCAATCCTATCCTTCACATATATGCATATCTAAAAACTCTAAAAAGAAACATTCTTCATCAATTTAGATAGAAAAATACATCCCAAAATCATACATGAAATTTTAAATTTATAAATAAACATGTATTATAAGATAACACATATAATAATCATAGAATTTTAAATTAAAACTTAAGAATCAACATAGATTAAGAATTACACTTACAATTGTAAAAGAAAACACCTAATGATGAAGGGTAATGGAGTTCGGAATGTAGATTAGGAGGAATTTTGAGAGGATATGTTTCTTTTTTACCTTGGAAACTTTAGAAATGAAAGGATGTCAACAATGAAAATGATTAATGAATTAAGAAGGGTTAATTATATGGGATTAATGCCTTGATCCTTCATTACCCTAAGGGAGTTACAAGCTCCACCAAGAGTCCCTCTTTTTTTTTTTTTTTTGAAAATAAAAGATGGGTTAAGGAAAATTTTGGGCCCAAATAATTCTAATTGCCAAAAAGGATTGCAAATCTCATGACCAAGCCCAATAATAAATAAAATATATATATAGAAATAATATTATTAGTGAATTATTAAATATATTAGGAAGAAAATATCGGGAAAATATCGGGGTGTTACATTACGTGTTAAGTTGCGATTTTAAGAGTTTTTTAAGAGTTTTCGGCACTTTTGCGTATAAAGTGAGAATTCTTATTAATCACAAAACTGAATCCATATACATGAGAGACAACCTCTATTTATAGGTTTCTAGCTAGCTAACGACTATAAACATCACGTGCTATACAATATGCCTCTTAAAACAAAAATTAAAAATCAAAACACTTAGCTTGGGCACTGATCAGCAATGATCAATGACTGGCCCACCTTCCGCTCGTATCCTAGTGAGTTGTGTGCACCACATTCATGGTTCTTGGGCTATGATGGCTTGGTCCATGTATGGAGATCTCGTTTCCATGGTTGTTTGGCTCCAGGTATCCTTGGTTAAGGCTCAAACCACACGGCAAGGTAGGATGGTCAACGGGTAGGCTGCTGTCCTTAACAGCCCTTTTTTTTGTTTCTTTGTTTGGTATTGTTAATTAGCTTAAACTTTGTTTGATTTGCACGAAACATGGCACACAGCATTATTTGGTATATATTATTGTGTTGAAATGGTTAGAATTGAAAATCATAGTCATATGCTAGAAATTATGAGTTAAGTTTTGATTTTATGCAGTTTAAGCGTTTTTGGCACTTTTGCGCATAAAGTAGCTCAAACTTGGTTTGTTTTGCACGTAACTTGGCACACAACATTATTTGGTATATATTATTGTGCTGAATTGGTTAGAATTGAAAATCATTGTCGTATGCTAGAAATTACATGTTAAGTTGCGATTTTATGCGTTTATTAAGCGTTTTTGGCACTTTTGCGCCTAAAGTAGCTTAAACTTGATCTGTTTTGCACGAAACATGGTACACAACACTATTTGGTATATATTATTTTATTGAAGTAGTTAGAATTGAAAATCATATTCATATGCTAGAAATTACGTGTTAAGTTGCGATTTTATGCGGTTTAAGCGTTTTTGACACTTTTGCGCATAAAGTAGCTCAAACTTTGCTTGTTTTGCACGAAACTTGGCACACGATATTTTTTGGTGTATACTATTGTGTTGAATTGGTTAGAATTGAAAATCATTGTCGTATGCTAGAAATTACGTGTTAAGTTACGATTTTATGCGTTGATTAACCGTTTTTGGCACTTTTGCCCATAAAATAGCTCAAACTTGGTTTTAAGGGTTAAGTTGCAATTTTAAGGGTTTTTAAGCGTTTTTGGCACTTTTGCGTATAAAGTGAGAATTCTTATTAATCACAAAACTGAATCCATATACATGAGAGACAACCTCTATTTATAGGTTTCTAGCTAGCTAACGGCTACACACATCACGTGCTATACAATATGCCTCTTAAAACAAAAATTAAAAACCAAAACACTTAGCTCGGGTACTAATCAGCAATGATCAATGACTGGCCCACCTTCCGCTTGTATCCTAGTGAGCTGTGTTCACCACATTCATGGTTCTTTGGCTATGATGGCTTGGTCCATGTATGGAGATCTCGTTTCCATGGTTTTTTGGCTCCAGGTATCCTTGGTTAACGCTCAAACCACGCGGCAAGGTAGGCTGGTCAGCGCGTAGGCTGCTGTCCTTAACAGCCCTTTTTTGTTGTTTCCTTGTTTGGTATTGTTAATTAGCTTAAACTTTGTTTGATTTGCACGAAAAATGGCACACAACATCATTTGGTATATATTATTGTGTTGAAGTGGTTAGAATTTAAAATCATAGTCATATGCAGAAATTACGAGTTAAGTTGCGATTTTATGCGGTTTAAGCGTTTTTGGAACTTTTGCACATAAAGTAGCTCAAACTTGGTTTGTTTTGCACGAAACTTGGCACACAACACAATTTGGTATAAATTATTGTGCTGAATTGCTTAGAATTGAAAATCATTGTCGTATGCTAGAAATTACATTTTAAGTTGCAATTTTATGCGTTTATTAAGCGTTTTTGGCACTTTTGCGCATAAAGTAGCTCAAACTTGGTCTTTTTTGCACGAAACATGACACACAATACTATTTTGTATATATTATTGTATTGAATTAGTCAGAATTGAAAATCATAGTCATATGTTAGATATTACGTGTTAAGTTGCGATTTTATGCGGTTTAAGCGTTTATTACACTTTTGCGCATAAAGTAGCTCAAACTTTGCTTGTTTTGCACGAAACTTTGCACACAACATTATTTGGCATATATTATTGTGTAGAATTGGTTAGAATTGAAAATCTTTGTCGTATGCTAGAAATTACGTGTTAAGTTGCGATTTTATGCGTTTATTATTCGTTTTTGGCACTTTTGCCCATAAAGAAGCTCAAACTTGGTTTGTTTTGCATGAAACTTGGCACACATCATTATTTTGTATAGATTATTGTGTTTAATGGGTTAGAAATTAAAATCATTTTCGTATGCTAGAAAATATTTGTTAAGTTGCGATTTTATGTGTTTATTAAGCGTTTTTGGCACTTTTGCGCATAAAATAGCTCAAACTTAGTTTGTTTTGCACGAAACTTGGCACACAACACTATTTGGTATATATTATTGTGTTGAAGTGGTTAGAATTGAAAATAATTTTCGTATACTAGAGATTACGTATTAAGTTGCGATTTTAAGGGTTTTTTAGCGTTTTTTGCACTTTTGCGTATAAAGTGAGAATTCTTATTAAGCACAAAGATGAATCCATATACATGAGAGACAACCTCTATTTATAGGTTTCTAGCTAGCTAATGGCTATAAACATCACGTGCTATACAATATGCCTTTTAAAACAAATTAAAAACCAAAAAACTTAGCTTGGGCACTGATCAGCAATGATCAATGACTCGCCCACCTTCCGCTCGTATCCTAGTGAGCTGTGTGCACCACATTCATGGTTCTTTGGCTATGATGGCTTGGTCCATGTATGGAGATCTCGTTTCCATGGTTTTTTGGCTCCAGGTATCCTTGGTTAAGGCTCAAACCACGCGGCAAGGTAGGCTGGTCAGCGGGTAGGGTGCTGTCCTTAACAGCCCTTTTTTGTTGTTTCCTTGTTTGGTATTGTTGATTAGCTTAAACTTTGTTTGATTTGCACGAAACATGGCACACAACATTATTTGGTATATATTATTGTGTTGAAGTGGTTAGAATTGAAAATCATAGTCATATGCTAGAAATTACGAGTTAAGTTGCGATTATATGCGGTTTAAGCGTTTTTGGCACTTTTGCGCATAAAGTAGCTCAAACTTGGTTTGTTTTGCACGAAACTTGGCACACAAAATAATTTGGTATAAATTATTGCGCTGAATTGCTTAGAATTGAAAATCATTGTCGTACGCTAGAAATTACATGTTAAGTTGCGATTTTATGCGTTTATTAAGCGTTTTTGGCACTTTTGCGCATAAAGTAGCTCAAACTTGGTCTGTTTTGCACGAAACATGGCACACAACACTATTTGGTATATATATTATTGTATTGAAGTAGTCAGAATTGAAAATCATAGTTATATGCTAGAAATTACGTGTTAAGTTGCGATTTTATGCGGTTTAAGCGTTTTTGACACTTTTGCGCATAAAGTAGCTCAAACTTTGCTTGTTTTGCACGAAACTTGGCACACAACATTATTTGGTATATATATTATTGTGTTTAATTGGTTATAATTTAAAATCGTTGTCGTATGCTAGAAATCACGTGATAAGTTGCGATTTTATGCGTTTATTAACCGTTTTGGGCACCTTTGCCCATAAAGTAGCTCAAACTTGGTTTGATTTGCGCGAAACTCGACACACAATATTATTTGGTATATATTATTGTGTTGAATTTTTTAGAATTGAAAATCATTGTGGTATGCTAGAAATTACGTGTTAAGTTGCAATTTTATGCGTTTATTAAACGTTTTTGGCACTTTTGCGCATAGAGTAGCTCAAACTTGGTTTGATTTGCGCTAAACTTGGCACACAACATTATTTGGTATATATTATTGTGTTGAATTGGTTAGAATTGAAAATCATTTTCGTATGCTAGCAATTACGTGTTAAGTATCAATTTTAAGGGTTTTTAAGCGTTTTAGGCACTTTTGCGCATAAAGTAGCTCAAACTTGGTTTGTTTTGCACGAAACTTGGCACACAACACTATTCGGTATATATTATTGTGTTGAAGTGTATAGAATTGAAAATCATAGTCATATGCTAGAAATTACGTGTTAAGTTGCAATTTTAAGGGTTTTTAAGCGTTTTTGGCACTTTTCCGCATAAAGTAGCTCAAACTTGGTTTGTTTTGCACAAAACTTGGCACACAACACTAATTGGTATATATTATTGTTTTGAAGTGTTTAGTATTGAAACTCATAGTCATATGCTAGAAATTACGTATTAAGTGGCGATTTTATGCGTTTTTAAGCGTTTTTGGCACTAACATCTATTTTCTCTTAGTGCTTTCAACAACCTTCTAGTTCCGTTGATTGCGCTTAGTACACGCTGAAGTACATGGATGATATTATAAAATCCGTGAAGGATTTTGGAGTCGAAAACATAGATGCCGTTAGTATTTATTACATTGTTAAATTATTATTATTGGTAAAATCTAATGTTTATTAATCTTTTAATTTTATACAATATTATTCGTTTTATCCGACATTCCGAGGGAAACACGCCCTCTTAGAAGTGGAGAGATACGCGAATTAAAAGACAAGATTGCCGCGTATCTTGCTAATTTTTGTCCTTCATAAATTGTAATTAGTATAGATTTATTAGGACTTTAATGTATATTATTATATATACATGTACGTACATAATATTATATTACATATACGATCGAGAGTTTAATATTACAGAGAGATTATTGGTGATTATTTGTGATTATCATTGGATTATTATTTGATTTATCATTGTTATTACATTGTACATTATTATTGGATTATTATTAGAATAAAACGAAAAAAGAAAAAAAAGTACCAAGTATTTGCTGCGGTTTACACAAAACCGCAGCAAATAATGAGGAGTCTTTGTTGCGGTTTTGGTGCTGACCGCAGTAAATACTCCTCCTTATTTGCTGCGGTTTTGTGTTGACCGTAGCAAAGAATGTCTTTTTTGCTGCGGTTTTTAACCGCAGCATTTAAAATAGACCATTTGCTGTTATCACTATTGCTTGAGGCCAAAACCGTAGCAAATAATGGCCAAAAAACCGCAACAAATGAGGTTTTTTCCACTAGTGTTGGGGATGTTTCATTATCATTTATTCATAGTTTTAATGAAATTAATATTACTTAGTGAGATCTCTCCTATAAATTAAGAGCTCTCATTCACACAAAGAATCATCCACAAGATACACCCCAAGCCAAACACTAGCGTATATCTCTTCTCTATTATAATTCTCCATATTTGAGAGTTCTAAGAACTCCTTTTGATAATATAAGAGATACTACACACCGGAGGACGTAGCCTAAGTTGGGTGAACCTCGTTAAATTTTTGTGTCGTTCTATTGCATTATTTTCTCCTACAAACATCGATATCATTGATAACTTAATTTGTTTGTCACAAAACCTCATACTTTCGATCTTGGCAATATTGCAGTTTGAAACACATTGTTCGAACTTTAATATAGCATCGTTTTCAATTGGTATCAGAGCCAAGTTGTTGTTATCGTGTTTTAGAGGTCATATTGGTGCGACATGGCTACAATGAAACTTGATATTGAGAAGTTTGATAGGAGTGTGAACTTTGGCTTATGGCAAGTCAAAATGAAAGCAATTTTGATACAAAATGGAGTTCATAAAGCACTAGATGGTGTAGAGAAGAAACTCGAAGGAATAAGTGAGGCGAAATGGGAAGAAATGGATGCAAAGGCTCTTTCCGCCATACAACTTTGTCTCTTTAATGAAGTTTTGAGAGAAGTAGTAAAGGAGGAAACTTCAAAGGGCATTTGGGAAAAATTAGAATCACTTTATATGGAAAAGAGTGTTACCAATCGACTTTTGTTAAAGCGTCGTTTGTATGATCTAAGATTGCAAGAAGGGAAGCCCATGAAACCGCACCTTGATGAATTTTACTCAATAATTATGGATTTGCAAAATATTGATGTAAAAGTGGATGATGAGGATTTGGCTATTCTATTGTTAGTTTCACTACCGTCTTCATATAAGCATTTTAGGAAAACCTTGTTATATGGAAGAGACACCTTGAGTAGTGAGGATGTTAGAAAGGCCTTGACTCAAAAGACCTTATTGATTCTCAATTTGCTCAAAAGGAGTCTAAAGTTTCCAATGATGCTTTAATTGTTAAAGAGTCGAGTAGGAACAAAAGGAGCATCACTTGCAACTTTTGTAAGAAGAAAGGCCACCTCAAGAAAGATTGATGGAAATTAAAAGCCAAACAATCTGATGAAAGCAAAGCCACAAAAGCTATCTCCGCCGAAGCTAGCTATGTTGAAGGTGAAGAATATGATGTTGGTGCTCTTGTTGTTACTAGTGAATATAAGGGTGGTGATTCTTGGATTTTGGATACGGGATGTTCGAGACACATAACTTTCAACTCTAGTTTCTTCTCAACTTATCAAAAGGTTGATGGAAGAAAGTCACTATGGGCAATGAGGCTAGTTGTCCGATAGTTGGTGTTGGAAATGTTAAAATTATCATGTTTGATGGTGTTGTAAGAACATTGACCGGAGTCCTTCATGTTCCAGGTATGAATAGAAACTTAATTTCCCTTAGTATTTTGGATAAACAAGGTTTTAGGTGCATTGGTGAAGGTGGAGTTTTGAAGGTTGGCAAGGGTCCTAATTTGTTCTTGAAAGGATCCATTAATGATGGCTAGTATATGCTTGTGGGTTCAACCTTAATTAGTTCGGCTTGTGTGTCCACTACTTTAACCGAGCATGAAAATGAAAATGATGCTGATACTTCTTTAAGAAATGAAAGTTTGAGAATAATTTCAACATACCCCAATGAGTCCATGGGATGTATGGACTTGATTGGTAATTAAATTTCATACTTTTGCGAGCCCTTTGAGGGCATTTTAAATGCATGTGCTATGTTTGTGCACATGTGTTGTTTTTGTTTTTTGAGTATGATGTTGTGTAAATTGTTATATTATGTTGGAGTGAATTAGAGAATTCCATTGACTTAGGTGAACTCAAGTCAAGGTGGAGATTGTTATGAATGGTGTGACTTGAGTGCACATTTGGTGTGTGCATTCATGTGTGACTCTTGGGTTTGGAATCCAATGAGTATGTTAATGTAGGTGTATTAAGTTGAGTCTTGATGATTGTGGTTTATGATGGTGATTAAGATTATGGATTAATGAGGTAATGAAGTATAAGTTATTTATGGGAGTTATAGGACTTAATGAAGAAGTGGAAATGTTTAATTCAAGATGCTCTACTATGCAAGTCAAGCAATACTGTCAGAAGCCTTCTGAAGTGCAGCTCGACTAGCTCGCTCGACCGAGCGAGCTCAGAATCGGTCGAGCGAGCATATAGAATGCAACCAGAAACTTCCTGTAGTCTGCTCGACCAAATCGCTCGACCAAGCAAGCCCTTGTTTTGGTCGAGCGAAGTCTCTGATACTTCTAGGATGCTGTTTTTGACTCTTCAAGTACTTGGGGATGTTTCATTATCATTTATTCATAGTTTTAATGTACTTAATGTTACTTAGTGAGATCTCTCCTATAAATAGAGAGCTGTCATTCACACATAAAGAATCATCCACAAAATACACCCCAAGCCAAACACTAGCATATATCTCTTCTCTATTGTAATTCTCCATATTTGAGAGTTCTTATAATTCCTTTTGATAATATAAGAGATATTACACACCGGAGGACGTAGCCTAAGTTGGGTGAACCTCGTTAAATTTTTGTGCCGTTTTATTGCATTACTTTCTCCTACAAACATCGATATCATTGATAGCTTATTTTGTTTGTCACAAAACCTCATACTTTCAATCTTGGCAATATTGGAGTTTGAAACAAATTGTTCGAACTCTAATATTACATCGAATTGTTTAATGGACAATAAATGCATTTGTGAAGTATAGTAAGTTGTAAGGGGTTAATCTACTTATTTTAGTATGATGACAATTTGTTAGTTTAATTGAAAATGATAAAACTAACTTGGTGATATCAAGTAGAAGTAAGTTAGAACTAGGATAGTGCAAATTAGTTGGGAATTATAGTATGTTACAAATGAAACAGTAACGTACTTCTAATTTTGTTTTTAAAAGAAAATTTATTATTATTATTATTATTATTATTATTATTATTATTATTATTATTATTATTATTATTATTATTATCATCATCTTATTTATTGATATCAATGTTAAATTATTTAATTGGATGGTTGAAAATCTGTAGAAAAAAAAGGTTAAATTGGGTTATTATTTTAGTTATTGATAAATTGATATTTTGGTTCAAACAAAATTACTATTGTATTTTATTTTGAGACTTAAATTGTTTTGTTTCTTTTAAGATGTTAAGAGTGTCGTTGACACGGTTGTACTTTTAAGTAGAATAACACTTACATAAGTACCTCTTATCCAAGAGTTAGTAATAGGGTTGACTTTTATTCACTAGATCAAACTATAAGTTGACTTTATTCTCAAACTCAGACATTACTCATAGCATTAGTTTTGGTATTTATTTAAAAAAATTGGAATTTATTAGTTGAAAATACTATATTTTACAAATAAATTTTATTTGATAAAGTATATTTGTGTGAAGTAATTGAAGTTGGTTTTTGAGTATGAGGCCTATTTCGGCATCTCAAAATATTTTGATAGTTATTTGATAATTAAAGTTAAATGTCTTTTGTGAGAGTAAGGAGCCATAGAGAGTTTAAGGCCTGTTTTGGCATCTCTAAATAGTTAGAACATGCTACTGATATATATATATATATATATATATATATATATATATATATATATATATATATATATATATATATATATATATATGTATATATATATATATATATGTATATATATATATATATATATATGTATATATATATATATATATATATATATATATATATATGTATATATATATATGTATATATATATATATATGTATATATATATATATATATATATATATATATATATATATATATATATATATATATATATATGTATATATATATATATATATATGTATATATGTATATATATATATATATATATGTATATATGTATATATGTATATATATATATGTATATATGTATATATATATATGTTTATATATATGTATATATATATATATATATATATATATATATATATATATATATATATATATATATATATATATATATATATATATATATATATATATATATATATATATATATATATATATATATATATTCCTAAGTTAATTGTTGTCGTTTCGGTATCCAGTGGTGTAAGGCAAAGGAGACATCCACTGCTAGTGTAAGGCCATTCTTAGACAGGTCTATTTTTAATAGACTGAGATTCACCCGACAAATCTTTAGAGGTGATAGTGTAAGGCCATCCTGTGGGCATCTAACATCGGCATTTGTTTCTTCTCCACTTTTTGTTTAGATTTTGAAATTTGTGAAACCATATTTACTCGATTTATTAAGTTATTTAAATTAATTTATATTGAATGAAATCTTTAAATGTTTTAAATTTGCTTTTCAAACATTGACTGGTTTTTTAAGTTTAATTATATATTCATGTAACTAATGAATAATTGTTTAAATTTCTTTGTAATTAGAGATAATATTGTATGTGGTTTATGATTTGAGAGGACAACTAGTTACTCCGCACTGATTGTGAATTTATATTTTGAAACAGATGGTGAATGATAGCATGATTACTACCGTACGGGCAAGAAGTGTGCAGGTGTGCTCTAGGACTTTTCCTCTCATCTTGGGTCGTACATTTAGACCTTAAGAGTTTTATTTCTTTTGTTTTTAAAGGACTTTTTCTCTACATATAATGTAATAAGTTTTGTACCTTTAAGTTTTATATTATTGTTCTTATTCATTAAAGTGTACATGACAATCATCTTAAAGATTATTTCTGCGAACCTTTCTTGTTTTAAAAAGATGGGTTGTTATAGTTGGTATTGTAAGAATGTTTCGGGTTGCATTCTCATTAGAAATAATGTTAATATATACAAGATTACAAACCATACTTTAGGAAACTAAATATTTTCCTAATATTCTACACAATCATAAAGATTTTACAAAATGTGCAATAAATCAAAAAGATATTATTCTAATATATTATAAGACACCCCCGCAGTCGAATCGGAAGGTTTAGAGACGCTGAGACTGGAACGATAATTATTGAATAATACTTGAGGAAGGCCTTTGGTGAAAATGTCAGCAATCTGATAACGAGTTGGAACATGAAGCACCCGAACATCACCACGTTTTACTTTTTCACGAACAAAGTGAATGTCGATCTCAATATGCTTAGTGCGCTAATGATGGACGAGATTACCAACTAAATATAGGGCACTAACATTGTCACAATAGACAAGAGTAGCTGTAGAAATAGGATAATGTAGCTGAAGAAGTAAATTATGAATCCAACAAGTTTCAGAATCAGCATTAGCAACACCACGATATTCAGCCTCAGCACTAGATTTGGAAACAGTAGGTTGTCGTTTAGTGGACCATGAAATTAAATTATCACCCAGAAAAACACAGTAACCAGAAGTGGAGCGGTGAGTGTCAGGACAGCCACCCCAATCAGCATCGGTATAGGACAAAAGAGTCGAAATATTAGAACGATATAACTGCAGATCATAGTGAATAGTGCCTTTGACATAGCGAAGAATGCGGTGAATAGCAGCCATATGTTTAATTCGAGGATCATGCATATAGAGACAAACCTGGTGAACGGCATATGAAATATCTGGTCGGGTGAATGTAAGATACTGTAAAGCACTAGCTAGACTACAATAATAAGTAGGATCATCACAAGGAGAACCAGCAGTAGCAGAAAGTTTGCCAGAGGTAGCAACAGAAGTACCAACTGGGTTACACTGAGACATGCCAGCCTTTTCAAGAATTTCAGAAGCATACCTTTGTTGAGAGAGAAAGAGGCTCGAAGAAGTACGATTAACAGCAATTCCCAAATAATAATTAAGAGGGCCCAAATCCTTCATGGCAAACTCAGAGCTAAGTTTGGACATAAAAGACTCACGGAGTAAATCAGAGGAAGCCGTAAGAATAATATCGTCCACATATAATAGTAGATAAGCAATATCATAACCATGACAATAAACAAACAGGGAATTATCAGAATTGCTGTTAGAAAATCCAATAGTAGTTGCAAAAGTGGCAAATCGGTGGTACCAAGCGCGAGGAGCCTGTTTGAGACCATAAAGAGACTTAGGAAGAAGACAAACATGGTCAGGACGAGTAGGATCACGAAAACCCAGAGGCTGATGCATGTAAACAGTCTCAGTCAAGTGACCACGTAAAAAATCATTCTTAACATCTAGCTGATGAATAGACCAAGATATGGAAAGAGCAATACTTAAAACAGTGCGAATAGAAGCAGGTTTCACAACCGGACTAAAAGTCTCATCACAATCAATGCCTTCCCTTTGAGATTTACCATCACCAACAATACACGCTTTATAGCGCTCAAAAGAACCATCGGACTTGGTTTTGACACGAAATACCCACAAAGACCGAATGATATTAGCATTAGGAAGACGAGGTACCAAATCTCAAGTATGATTCTCAATCAACGCATCAAATTCCTCTTTCATAGCTAACTTTCAGTTCGGTCACGAAGGGCATGAAGGGGAGATTTGGGTTATTAAGTAAGTTCATTCGAGTAATAATATTATTATTTTGATAATATTGACTCAAGTATTTGATTTGTTAACATTTTCAAGAAAGAGGTATATTTTATTTGATGTATAAAATTCGTATAAAGAATACTTTGATAAAAGTGAAATTTGATTATATTTTATTAATTGATTACTATCTTATCTTTAAAAAAAAATTTAAATAAAGTATTGAAAAATAAATTCTTAAATGCAATCCTTATTCATACTACCAATTATTTATTTCATAAATCGCCTATTATACCCTTTCAGCATGTCTTATATAAGACTGTCTTACGATGAGACGACTTTAATAGAATTTAATGGGTCAAAGCTAAAAATGAAACCATACTTACCTCATTTAACCGACACACCTCTTCCCCATTTCTTTCTTCATCCTCATCATCTTTTACCTTCAAACTCTCAACAATGCCTCATTCCCTCTCCCTCACGGTTCAGTAGCAGCCCCAGCACCACCAGGCCACGCCTCCATCATAGCCACCCGCAGACACACACTCCTCCTCCCCTGCAGCAGCCGCGACCCCCAAGCAGCAGCAGCAGCCACGTTTTTGTGGCTGTTTCCACGGCAACAGCAAGCGTCCAGGCCCATGACCACCACCGGGTCCCTTGGGCTGACCTGTGTCACCACACCACCATACCAACTCTTACCTCTTCCTTCAATGGTGATTGAGGTAATCCACAAACTATTCTATTCAAGTATTAATTGAATGTTTTAAAGTAGTTTGGTATTTGTGGATTCAATTTGGGTCTTTGATTCAAATTTAGGTATCAACTTGACTTTAAGATGAGTATATGGATTCAATTAGTAATTGAGTTGTTTTTATTTTTGATTAGAATTGGTTATTTGGGTTATTTGGTTTCTAGTATAAAATTTAGTATTTGGATATTGAAATTTCAGCTCAAAAACTAAGCATTCTGTTTTGGCCATTTTCGGGTCAGTTGTGATTGTTTCTAAGTTCTGGTGTCTGCTTAGAATTTATAGAGCTCCGAGTCGTAGTCGCGTGGCCAGTTAAATCGTCTCAAAATGAGTTCGTATGATAGAGTTATGTCTGTTTTAGTAATGATATGTCCTGAAATTGTATTAATACTGGATTTATAATGTGGAACGAGAAGCTATGAGTAATTCAATTTGAAGAGATAGGATACATGACATTGAGATATGAGTTTTTGTTGAAAAATGTGGTATATTGGTGAAATAAAGTATTTTGACATTCATGATTGAATTAGGAGCTTCTTGTGGAAATCATTAATGGTAGGATAAATATTGGTTGTGTTGTTGAATGGTTTGATATTCTTGAAGGGATTATCAGATTCTTTGAAGATTTTTGAGTGGTGGTTTTGAATGTACACGTTAATTTTAATTAAAAAAATATTATAAAGAATGCTGAAGGTGAGTAATCTTTACAAAATATGTAAACAAGTTAGAGAGCGATTATAATATTTTGAGGAGATGTAGAGTGTTTAAGCTTGGAGTGCACAATCCTTGTATGATTAGAAATGTTAGAATATAATCCATGAGTAAGTTGTGGTCTTAGGAGGAGATGCAATAAGCTATATGAACCTAGTTTGTAGTATCGAACGATTTGTTGTGATGTTATGTTTTTTATGCTTTAGGAGGCGACGTCATCGAGGAACCTTTCTAGTTGATAGCTGCGAATCGATCACGGATCTTTGAAGCGTCTTTTTGGTGAGTAGTAGCAGTCCCTTAAAGGGTCTGATCAGACTACATTCTTGAAAATAAACTTTTTACTAAAGCTCTTTTGAGATTGGGAATTGTTGAGACAAATGTTGTGGTGAATGCTTATGCTGATATTATGATATGGTCAATGGATCGGGCTTGTGAGCTGGTCCTTGACGGAGTTAAGGAACATTGTTCCCTGCTCCCTGTTTTGAAGTGAATTGTCATTGAGATATTGACTAGCTTCACCTGAGAGTGACATAGACTTAGATCTATGGATGTTCCTCTCAACTAGACTCCCTGTGCGCATATAGATCTAGAAAACTAATGTTGCTTTTAAACTTATGATTTGAATTACTGTGTTTTAATTTTTTGGATTGTTACTTCTCATTCAGTTTAATCTGACCTTTTGTTGTTTCCATCTTTTAGTTTTATTATAGATCAGAACCGGTCGGGAACGATGGGTTAGCGGTGATTGAATAGCGTTCCAAGGTTGTATTTTGAGCTGAGTACTCAGGAATTATAGATTTGTATTAGGAATTTTGGATAAATGTAAATTTATTTTGGCTGTGCTGGTTATATCAGACTTGTAGAGAATTGTATGATTATCTTGTGTATTAGTTAGATATTGGTTTTGGGGTTTAGCTGAGTTAGTCACGTTGAAGAGCTTGTAACCACTTTGCTTGAGTTTTGGAAGTGTGATTTCAGTTTCTTGGGAAACAAACCAGTGATGACCCTATTTACCCAGTCAACGGTAAGTCAGGTTGTTACACCCAGTAGAGGAGGGGGAGGAAGGAGGGTGCTGGAGGGTGCTGGGCTGTGTGAGGCAGGCCTAATAGAGGAGGGGGAGGAGGGAGTGTACTGGAGGGAAGCTGGGTTGCGTGAGGCAGGCCCAGTAGAGGAGGGGGATTGCTGGAACGTAATTGGGCCGGACGAAGAGAGAGGCCTAGGAACTGAAGAAGGCTGGCAAGGGGAGGGGGAAGCGGATGTTGGGTTCAGAGATGGATTAGGCCCAGTAGAGGGAGAAGAATGTGTATGGGCTGTTTTGAGCAAATGAAGAGGAGTATTATCATCTAAGAATTGGTAGGTGTGGGAAGACGGGGAAGAAGAGTGAGAAAAAGGAAAGGTAGCCTCATTAAATAGAACATGCCGAGAGATAATGATTTTACGGGATGAGAGATCATAGCACTTGTAACCCCTATGAGAGGAGGGATATCCTAAAAAGACATATGGAGTAGAGTGTGGGTGGAGTTTGTTGATAGTAGTAGAGGGAAAAAGAGGAAAACATAAACACCCAAAAACCCGGAGATGAGTATATGTAGGAGACTTACGATATAGCAAATGAGTGAGAGTGAGATTATCAAGAAATTTAAAAGGAAGGATATTAAGGAGATAAGTAGCCGTGTTTAAGGCGTGAGGCCGAAAAGACGGAGGAAGAGAAGCATGACATAACAGAGTACGAATGATGTTATTGATGGAGCGGATTTTGCGTTCGGATTTGCCATTTTTAGAAGATGTGTACGGACAAGAAAAACAAAGAGTAATACCCCGATTAGTACAAAATTGATGAAACATATTATTGTCAAATTCACCCCCGTTATCACATTGGAAAGATTTTATATTAAGCTCAAGTTGGGTATTAACAAAAGTATTGAAATTTACAAACACATCATAAACTTGAGATTTGCGAAATAAAGGAAAAGTCCACAAAAAATTGGTATAATTATCACGAAAAAGAACATAGTATTTATATCCTGATGGACTAGAAATAGGAGATGTCCACAAATCATTATGAATAATATCAAAAGGTTTAGTACTCATAGACATAGAATTAACAAAAGGTAATTGAATGTGTTTCCCCAAAGGACAAGAATGACAAACAAAATGAGGATCTTTATGACATTGAATTAAACGAGAAGAATACAAGGAATTTAAAACCGCATTGCCCGGATGGCCTAAACGGGAATGCCAAAGACTAGAAGAGAAAGCGGTAAAAGCCTATGATGTGGAAGATGAAGGAGAAGCTCCATGTGTAGATGGAAAAGGATAAAGATCACCCGCGCTATTAGATCCTAGGATGATGCTCCCTGTGGCCAAATCTTTCACAAAGAAGCCAAAAGGATCAAACTAAACAGAAACCATATTATCATAAGTGAATTTACGAACAGAAATAAGATTTTTAATAAGTTTAGGAGCATGAAAGAAATTTTTTCAGAGTAAGGGATTTTTGGGAGGAAGGAAACGAAATATGCACCTGACCAAGAACTGGAATTAAGTTACCATTACCGACAACAATAGCATTATTGAATTGATGCTTTAAAGGAAAATAAGGAAGTAAAGTACCTTGAGAGTGAGTCATGTGAGACGTGGCACCGGTATCCATATAAAATTGCTCATCCGGAGTGGACAAAGAAAGAGTGTTCATAGCATGATCGATGTCCGTAGGAATATAATTCATAGAAGCATTAGTCCCGGTGTGATAACTTTGTGCCGGACGTGGGCCAATAAGACCATCAGAATAACCATTATTTGAAGAAGGAGGAGGAAGAGCCAAAGGTATAATAGGAAAGGGGGCAGCAGGCTGGGCCCAATTGTTGCCAGCCCAAGATGGCCATCCAGAAGAATAAGGAGAAGGAGAAGAGATTGGGCCAGGCATGTTTCTGTTGGGCCGAGAGTGAGGAAAATAGTTAGGCCGGGAATAATTCTGCTGCCAGGAGCTGTTTACACTGGTAGAGCCGTGGTGGCTGCCACGGTGAGTCCGACCACCACGACGAGAATGGCGGTGGCCCCCACGGTGGTGGAAAGGGCCACGATTTTGAATATGAGCGGAATTTTCAGAAAAAATACATGTGCTTGTGGTAATAAGAGTCGAATCTTTAGCGGGAGAAGTATGTTTATGAATTTTAGTGGGAGGTGCCGTGGAGGAGAAAGAATAAAGAAAAGAAGGAAAAGGAAAAGTGGCGGCAGAGAAGGTGGCCGGCTGCAAGGGGAAAGAAAGGAGGGTCGGGATAAAAAACCTAAGCTTCTGATACCATGTAAGAATGTTTCGGGTTGCATTCTCATTAGAAATGATGTTAATATATACAAGATTACAAACCATACTTTAGGAAACTAAATATTTTCCTAATATTCTACACAATCATAAGGATTTTACAAAATGTGCGATAAATCAAAAAGATTTTATTCTAATATATTATAAGAGGTATCAAAGCTTAACGGTTCTACGACTTACTTTAGTAACTTACATAGGGCTTAATAATGTTTAGACTATGACAAAAGACCTTAGTGTGAGATTACTTTGGTTGGATATCATTAGGTACAAGAATACCGACCCCACTACGCCTCCCGTCCAGACCTACATACCACAACTTATAACCCTTTAAGAGTCTCCTTCCACCTAGTCTCCTGAACACATGTCACATGGATCCTCTATTTAAAAATTATGTCGCCAACTCAAAAAAAAAAAAGAAAAAAAAAGAGAAACACACGTCATCAAACAACACCAAATTGACTATTGAATGAGTGAACGCAAAATAGAGAACAAAGAAGCACTAGCAAACACTAACCAACAACAAAAACAAGCACAACAAGAAATTACGATTGGATAAAAATAGGCACTATCCAACATCACCCTAAAAGATGAAAAAGAGAAAGAAAACTAAAAACAAAAAAAAAAGAAGAGAAAAAAAAAGAGAGGACCAACAAACTAGCAAGAAAAATCAATTACCCTACACCTTTTTCTAATAATATTCTTAGTTTGTTATATTTTTTTCAACATAGTAACTTAGATTTCTTTTTGATAATGACTTATTTCTTTCTCTTTGTACCTTCTTCTCATATTATTCACATAGTTTGTCATAGTTACTTTCTTTTTCTTTTTATACATAGTTACTTTCTTTTTTGTATTGATTCCTTCGTTCTATGATTCTATCTTTTTGTTCCTTTAACTCCAATATCATATAGTTAGTCATAGTTACCTTCTTTTTAAACATAGTAACGTTACTTTTAAATATTTCCTTCTTATTTTTTATTTTTCTGTACTTTTTCTCAAAATATCACATAAATATTATAGTTACTTTCTTTTTCAACGTAGTTACCTTCTTTTGGACAACATTATAACTTCATATTGACTTCTGATTTCTATCTTTTTATAGGAAATATATGAGCTGCTTTTGCTCCAGAGGAGAGACACTCAAATTGTGTCAGGGTTTTACATGGAGATAACTAAATTGTTTTTAAAGCAAAAACGTTCTCTGTCTCCTCCACCCGTCCCTCAATCTTATGTTCCTTCAACCTTATCTACATCTTTTTCACAAACCCAAGGTTATTTTAGGAGTCCTACCGTGCTGAATACAATGGATAAGATTATTGACACAGTTTTATGAGTCACCTCTATTCCAGGAATGGTGAATGAAGGTAATGTTGTTGCCGATGAGGGTAATGTGCAAGTGTTTGAGGATGATAACTCTGTGCCTGATGTACTTGGGGATGTTTTTTTGAAAGAGCTATTTGAGGATGATGTATTTGAGGATGTTCAATTGATTAAGGTTGCTAGGGATGTTGTTAATGATATGGCCAATAATGTAATTGTTTTTAAAAGCAATGGTTTTGAGAATTTGTTGATACATGGTGGGGCAACATTTCAATTGCTTTTATAGGTTTAACTGATAACCTTACCTATGCATCATATTTGATGAAATCAAATAAAAAATACATGAGAAGCTTTAAGAATCGGCTGACTATTGTTTCATTTTGACAAATGTTTTGACAAAATGTGAGTTTTTTATTTTTGTTTTCTAATTCATGTGCTTTTTTAAATCAAAGAATATTGTGACCACCACTAAACCACTTGAATTATTACATATGGATCTATGTGGACCTATGAGAACACAAAGCCGTAGTGGCAAAAGATATGTGTTTGTTATTGTTGATGATTATAGTAGATTTACTTGGATTTTATTTTTAGTTAGTAAAGAAGAAGCTTTTAATGAGTTTGTGTCTTTCGCTCACAAAATACAAAAATCTACCAATAATCAAATTATTCACATAAGGTCAGATCATGGAAGAGAATTCGAAAATTCAAGTTTCATGATTTATTGCAATGAACATGGATTAAGTCATAATTTTTCGGCACCACGAACACCACAACAAAATGGTGTAGTAGAAAGGAAAAATAGGACTTTAGAGGAAATGGCTAGAACCATGTTAATTGCTAGTGGTCTACCTAGAAATTTTTGGGCCGAAGCTGTTAATACTACATGTTATATTTTGAATCGTGTATTAATTAGACCAATCACTTCAAAGACACCCTATGAATTGCTTAAAGGTGTTAAACCAAATATTTCCTATTTTCGTGTGTTTGGATGCAAATGTTTTGTTCATGTGAATGGAAAACGAAATATAGGGAAGTTTGATGAAAGAAGTGATGAAACAGTATTTCTTGGCTACTCATCACATAGTAAAGCTTACAGAGTTTATAACAAAAGAACAATGAGCGTGGAAGAATCCGTTCACATAATTTTCGATGAAACTAACTTTTTGTCAAGTGAACAAGATACAAATAATTTTAAGATAGGTCTTGCAAATCTAGAACACGATGATGAAGAATTGAAAGTGCAAGATCAAGGAACAGCAGGTGAACAGCAGTTTCTAGAAGAAGCAGAAAGGCCTGATCATAATTTGGAGCTGCCAGTTCAACGGGACCAACAAACTGTTCCCAATACAGCTGTTTCCACAGACGAGCAAGTTGATCCAGTAGCTGAACAGAATGTCAATCAAGCTGATGAACCAGAACATGCTACTGTTCCCGCAAGAGAATTTGTGCCCAAACCTTGGAAATATCAAAGTTATCATCCTCTTGATTTGATTATAAGTGATTTGAATAAGGGAACATAAACTAGATCTCAAATGAGAAACTTTTGTGCACACTTTGCGTTCCTATCAATACTTGAACCCAAAAATCACGAAGAAGCTCTAAAGGATTCCGAATGGATCCTCATGGTCAAAGGGTACAATCAACAAGAGGGTATTGATTATACAGAGACATTTGCACCGGTAGCAAGGTTAGAGGCTATAAGAATCTTAATTTCTTTTGCTGCATTCATGAACTTTAAATTATATCAAATAGATGTGAAATGTGCTTTCTTAAATGGTTTTCTTGATGAAGAAGTTTTTGTTGAACAACCCCTAGGCTTTGAAAACACCTCTTGTCTTGATCATGACTACAAGCTTTATAAAGCTCTTTATGGCTTGAAACAAGCTCCTAGGCAATGGTATGAAAGACTATCAAAGTTTTTGATTCAAAATGACTTTGTAAGAGGCAAAATTGACAAAACTTTATTCTTTAAGAATAGAGGTTCGGATATTTTAGTTCAAATATATGATGATGATATTATTTTTGGAGCCACCAATGAACTGTTGTGTAAAGAATTTGCTAACCTAATGAGTAATGAATTTGAAATGAGTATGATGGGAGAACTAAACTTTTTCCTTGGGTTACAAATTAAACAAACAGCTAATGGTATCTTTATTCACCAACAAAAATATATAAAAGAACTTCTCAAGAAATATGGCTTAAATAATGCTAAAACCAACAATACACCTATGGTTACAAATGTTAGATTAGAGAAGACCCAAATGGAACAAATATTGATCAAACTATGTATAGAGGCATGATTGGCTCTTTATTATATCTAACTGCTAGTAGACCCGATATTGCTTTTAGTGTTGGTTTCTGTGCTAGATTTCAATC
Organism: Amaranthus tricolor; assembly: GCF_026212465.1. Classification (NCBI taxonomy): domain Eukaryota; kingdom Viridiplantae; phylum Streptophyta; class Magnoliopsida; order Caryophyllales; family Amaranthaceae; genus Amaranthus; species Amaranthus tricolor. The sequence goes on from NC_080054.1 coordinate 10,127,973, forward strand.
CAATCCTAAAGAATCACATCTCACTGCAGTTAAACGAATTTTAAGATATTTGAAGGGAACAGATGACTTGTTCTTATTTTACCCTAAAAGTGATGTCTATGATTTGAAAGGTTTTAGTGATGCAGATTATGCAGGAGATCTGGTAAATAGAAAAAGTACGTCAGGTATGGTACAATTTCTTGGCTCATGTTTAGTGTCATGGTGTTCAAAGAAACAAAACACTGTTGCATTATCCACTGCCGAAGCTGAATATGTAGTAGCAGCAGCTTGCTGTTCCAAAATGCTTTGGATAAAACAGTAGCTAAGAGATTTTGGTATTAAGTTTGAATGTGTTCCTATTTATTGTGATAATACCAGTGCCATATGCATATCTAAAGATCCGGTGCATCATTCACGAGTAAAACACATCCACATTAGGCATCATTTTCTTAAGGGTAATGTTGAAAATAAAAATATTATTGTCAAGCATGTAAACACTAACGAGCAAATAGCTGATATCATGACTAAACCGCTTCCAAGGGAACAACATGAGAAAATGAGATTAGAACTTGGCATGATCAAGCTGCATTGAAGTGAGTGACATATGTGATCTTTAAAGACAAAAGGAAAATTGAAAAGGTCGATCAACCACAAAAATCTTGATTGAAAGATCGATTATCGAAAGGATCAGGTACGCACTATTTGAAAGCATATACTGTGAATGCTCTTATGATTGCATGTTTAATTTGATCAGACTGTAGTAGCATAAAATTTTCATTTATTTTATTTTATTTTCATAAAATATATTTATATATTTACCTAGCAATTTCTATTAAAATAGTGGGAATTAAATCATCTTAGTTCTTCACTAAATTCGTCTTTTTCCATTTCACATTTTGTGTCCATATGCGTGAATTAAATAAGGAACATGAATCACCTAAACACACGTCCCCTCACATTCATTATATACACTCTCACACGTCAAGCCCTAAACCCTTCATCCTAAAACGCAATCAACTCTGTATCCCAAAATCATCTTCATCTTTTCACATTTTCTGCAAAATTTCACTCCACCAACTCATCAAATCACCATGAGAACCAAGAGCCGTACACCCAAAATGAAACAACCCAAGCCTTTGAGAATTATCCACCCAACACCTTTATTAACTACTCAAGAGTCATCCTCGAAAGAACAGCAGGACATTCCTGGTGGGTCTAAAAGGCAAGCAAGGAACAAGAGAAAAAGACCGTCTACTTCAAAGAAATCATCTTCAGAAAAGAAGGCAAAAGTTCATGTTCACTTAAATGCTGAAGAAGTGTCAAAAGAAATGATGGTTGGGTTTGGTTTAGACAAAAAATGGTATGATTCAACCTTTTTTCCTCAGTTACACACTATATTACAGACTCAGTCTTGGGAATCTTTGATCACTGAATATTGCTGCAATCCGATATACCCAAAACTGATGCGTGAATTTGTCTCGAATTTTTTTCTTAATCATGGTGTCTGTTTGAGTTCTGTTAAAGAGGTTAAAATAGAGTTTAGCAGTCAAAAATTGGGAGAATGGCTAGGTGTGCCCGCAAATGGATTCGATGTTTATTATGTTGGATCAAAAATAACTTTCTTTGATATAGATGAAAAGGATGTTTGGAAATTTTTAGGGATCACTGAAAAACGAGAGAAGGTCAGCCATAATGCACTATCCTCTTTACATAAATTGCTGTATAACATTACACGTAGATTTGTTTTGCCGCGAAATTCCAAACGCAGTGAAGTAAGTCTGCGAGATGCAACCCTAATTTACTGCATGGCTAACAATATTAAAATCAATTTTCCCTCTTTAATGATCTCTCACTTAAGTGAATGTATTTCTAAAGGTTGCGTGATTGGATATGGAGGTTTGCTGACTTGGATTTTTAGGAAGATAGGAGTTCCACTTGAAGGTCAAAACTTTCCTATGGGTCCGAACAATATGATAGGTGAAAAGTGCTTAAATAACTTACACCTTAAATTAAATGAGAATGGGACCCTTGATAACGTTGTTGAAACAATCAATGATTCTGATAATGAGAAGGAAACCGAAAAGGGAGAGGTTGAAATGGAGGAACAGGAGAAGGAAGGATCTGGAGACAAGGAACAGGAGACTATTCTTTCTGATAAGGAGAAGGAGGACATTGGTGTATGCAAGGAGGAGGTATCTGTGCCTACTATGAAGCAGTCTTGCTCAACCTCAAGGAATAGCAGAAGGCTTGCTGCCAAAGGGAAAAGACCTGTAGTTGATCTTGATGATGACTCTGGGGCTGAACCAAGTCATTTCCCCTCATCAAAGCCAACCACTCCATCATCCCATCATTTCCCATCACCACCACCATCACCAATACCAACTTCACCACCACCTGTTCACACATCTCCACACCAAGGCTTTGACCAGACAACAGTTCCTACAGCTCTTTTATACTCCATTCTCCTAAAACTTGATGAATTGCAGTATCGCTTCTTTAAATTTCAAGATGAAGTTCGTGTTTCCTTAGCCTCACTAACTGACCAGATGACTCAAATGGAGGCTCGTCTGGGTGCGAAATTGGATACTGTGGAGGTGGAAACAGAATATTTTGATGATGAAGCTCCTGCATCCTAATTCTTCCTGATAGCTTTTTAATATCTTATTATTTGTTGCAACCATCACTTTCATCAAACAATCTTTTCTTGTTTTTTAAGTGTACCAGCTGGGGTACTGTTTGTCTAATTCATACTATGAACTATATTTTCTTTTATGCTACTAACTATCTGTAACGATTAATCATAGCTGATCTTGTTTGCATTCATTGTTACTACTTTTTACTTTGTGCATCCTTATTCTCTCTTTGACTATGAGTATATGCTTAGTGCTGCGGTTTGATTGCTCCAATTCTTTTTCAATGATGTCAAAAGGGGGAATATTTGACACAAACTTAAATAATGTTTGAGTATGCTTAGCTCTGATTAAATCTATTATGTTGGACATTAGGATTTTGGTTTATGATTCATGATCTGATGATGATCTGATGATTGTTTATTGCGTGCTGTTGTTATTTGTTTGCTTTGATTGTCAAAATATAGCTAATCTATTGTCAGTATATAGTTAACACCTTTTGTTAATGCTTGATGCTCTGATTCTAATGATCAAGATTGATGCTCTGATGCTTATGATCAAGATGCTTATGATCAAGATGAACTGTGATGAACTGTTTTGTTTGTTCAGATCATCTATTCACTTTTGAGCTCTTATTGTATGCTCTAAATAATACTGGAACCACTGCTTATGTTCTATGCTGAAAATGTATGAGTTTTTGTTATGTTTATGTTTAGAGTAATTTGATTTATGATATGCTTGGTAAATTATATTTACTAAGTTAAGAAGAGTTGTTTTAATCTCTAACATGCTCTTTAACATTGGTTTACTCTATTTTGTTTTAAGTTTGTTTAAAAGTTTGTCATCTTCAAAAAGGGGGAACTTTTTGGACCTCTTGAGTTTTGATGATGACTACACTTTATTTAAACAAATATGTTTTTAGAGATTGTGTGCAGGTTGATATCCGGTCGTGATTATGATCGTTGATAGTACCTATGACTTGGTTCATGGAAATGTACGTGTCAAAAGGATCCGAAAGATGTTAGAAGTAGTATATCGCTTGGGATGTAAAATGGAGACAGCAGGTCTACTGTTCCTAAGTTGGATGTTCTAGCAAAACTGGATTTTGGAGACAGCGCACTGTTCCTGAACTGGAGTCAGCCTACGTTAACTGGAAATTCTGGTTATTTATTTATAATTATTATTTTTAGTTAATGTACTGAAATTAATTTGTTGCATTTATTTATTATAGTTAATTGGTAAAAAGTTTTCTAAAAATTACTTTACGTATGAGTCTCTAAATAAACATCCTTTATTTTAGGATCTATATTTAGTAAATATTGGATTTGCTAAATATAGGAATAGCTGTTGTTGAAAAAGTCTTTGCTATTATTTTTAACCGGTCTTTATCTTAGAAAATAGGTTATCATTTCTATAATTAGTTAGCATGTAACCATTCCTATTAAGTATAACCGTTTCTATAAATAGCATAAAGTTCTAGCCATTATTATGGGAACAGGAACTGTTGCTGAAGAAACTGCTGTTTAAGGGAACAGAACCTATTATTAGGGAACAGCGGTTATTGTTGTTTTAACCGTATGCTTGATTTATTCAAGTCTTATGGAAATAACCGTCTGGTAGTTTATTCCAAATTATTCCCATGATTATTTTGGATAAGGAATAATGGGTTGTAATATTCCTTTTTATTAGGGATTTTAGCTCTATAAATAGTGGACTCGGTTATTCTTCAAAACTCGCCTTAGTATGAGCCATTAAATCATACGTAATTTTGGGATAATTTTTACAAGAAAATTTTGTTTTAAAAATGCCAATTAATTTATAATATTTTCTTGTGCAACTTATTGATTTTATTTTTAGAGAATTTTTTATCCTTTTGTAAGGGTTTTTGAGAGAATCTTTGTAACTAGACTTGGGTGAGTCTAGGGGGAATTAGAAAGCTTCTAGTGAAGCTAGAGAAGAGAATAGCTTTGAGTAAAGCTAGTGTGGAGTTTAGCTTTTAGTGAAGCTAAGTTTGTTGCTTTGAGTGAAGCAATTTGAGAGAGAAGAGTTGGCCTAGTTGATGCGCTTCGAGTGAAGTAAGATGTTTAATGTAATTGTAACGAGTTGCCTTAAACATAGTGGAGAATTTAGAAATCCCGAGGGGTCGTGGTTTTTTCTTCTGTTTAAGCCCAGAAGGTTTCCACGTAAAAATCGTTTGTCTGTTTTAATTATTTCGCTCTAAGTTTAAGCTTTATTTATTTTATTCAATTCCGCAAAAACAGGGCAAAAATGCTTAAACTAGTAACAACAACAATTCACCCCCCCCCCCTCTTGTTGTTGTTCCCGTTCCTAAGTGAGTCTACACAAAGAGATAGATTCATCAACAGAGGAAGAGGATACAGGGCTCAAAGCAGCAACACAACAGAGCCCATCGATAACTGGCAAGCAGCTGACCTTGCAGACCTAGCCCAGACCAACCAGGAAACACTCAGAAGCCATGGAAGATGAAAATGGAATCTTAGTACATGGAGCTTCACACCTTGGCCAAAGGAAATTACTATATATCATGGACAACCCACTGAAACCAGTAATAAAGGTCGGCCAGTCAGCAGGTAGCCCAGAACAGAACATAACAGGGCTGCAGACCTATTCTGACCAGAAGACCTAGCAAGCCTTGGCCAGATCGTGTTTTCTAATATCCTGTACCACCAAGGGCAGAAATGGAATCTCTGCACTAGACTTTTTCTGCCAGAACTCTTAGTGACCATCATCGACCTTTGGAAGAGCACAAGAAAGTGGGTGGAAGGTCGCTTGGTCAGCAGTCTTCTGTCAGAATATCAGAACACTTAGCTTAGCTTGTTTTTCATTTTTTTAATGTGCACATGTTTTGCATGTGTCTTTTAATAACTGTTATTGTTAGTTTCCTGAGTTATTAGCAGCCTCATTTTATTTCCCTCGTCCCTCACGTCTATAAATAGATGGCCTTAGCCTTGTAATAAACGACTTTGAGATTTCAGAAATTATAATTCATTGGATTTCATTCCTTTGTTTTTCCTTGAGTGTGTATGAACATTCAACGTTCTTGAGTAGTGCAAGATCATCACCTTTTGCAAAAATTGCAACTGAGAGTAGTCCTTGGTTGTAATTAGGGAATTGTTGGCCTTGGAGGATCAAAACTCCTAGTCTTTCAATTCAAGAACTATCCGGTTACATTGTTCTGTTTTTGTGAAGATAAGTCACTGTTTGATTGTGTTTGGGGATTGTTTGGCTATTACATTGTGTGGATTTGAATGCTGGTTTACATCTTCATATTCATTGAAGATTTCCTCCCCAAATTCAGTCCAATTTTGTATCAGAGCACTTGGTTGTGGAGGCAAAAAAATCAAGAAAGGCAGTGATCACCCTGATTTTGATTTCTACATTCTGTCTGGTGAGAATTTCCATCATAACTTTTTGTAGACGTAGAATTTCATCAAATCCTTTTGGAGTAATCAAGGTTTGTATCTTAAATTTGATTTCTTGAAAGCAAAATTGGATTTCACGTTTTGTGTAAAATTTGGTGCAAGTGTTTTTCAACCTGCAGAATCAGAATCTTGAAATTTCAAGATTCTGATCTTTACTGTTCAAAAGTGGTATTGCTGTTCTTTTCTACATCTCTTTACATTTTGATCAGATGAAATAAAGGTTTTCAATAACAACTCACTTTATATTACGTGCAAATTGATTTTTATTGAGGCTGCACATTGTATAACACTCAAAGAAGTCAAAATCTTAGGAAACTGTTCATTTGTGATCAAGTGGTATCTCTGCACTCATATCATCTTCTGTACATTTGTGTGTAATTTTGTTTTGCATAAATCAACATGAACGAAGAGGATAAGAGATTGTTTCTTCAAGAAATGCTAGCTGCCATTGACCATAAGTTTGCTGAGTTAGTTTTGATGAATCAGGATAGAACCATTCAAAACAGAACACAAGAAGATAAAAGCTTGAGGGTAGATGTGGCTGAATTCACTGGCCAATCCATAAAACCGGAGGACTATATTGATTGGGAGACCAATCTTGAGAATTTCTTTGAGTTTAGGGACACACCCTTGGATAAGCAATTCAAAATGGCTAAAGTAAAACTCTCAAAGTTGGTTGCCATATGGTTAGAAGGGGTGCAAAGGCAGAGGTTGAGCGATGGGAAAGAAAAGCTAAACTCTTGGGATAAGCTGAAGAAAAAGATGAGGAGGAAGTATGTACCTAGTAACTACACACAGCAATTTTCAATGCAATGGAACATACTCACCCAGGGTAACAAGACTGTGGCTCAATACATTCAGGAATGGGAGAGGCTTTCAGTGCTGTGTGATATCAGGGATACAGAGGATATGAGGGTAGCTAAGTTTCTTGGAGGACTGAGGGAAGACCTTAGGCTTAAGCTAGCTACCATTCCTTACTTAACTGTGCCCATGGCCGGGGAACATGCCTTGCTATTAGAGCAATATTCCAAGAAAAGAGTTACAGAAACCAGTGGACCTTCTGTGTATAGGAACAACCAGCAGCACATGAGCACCAAGGGAGGGAATGCTACTGGTTCCTCTGTTAAGATCAGTATTAATGAGCCTAAGAGTAAGAGTGTTACAAAACTTAAGGATGTGGTTTGCTTTAAGTGTCATGGCCATGGGCATTTCAAGGCCAATTGTCCTAACAATAGGGCTTTCACCCTAGCTGAATGGGAAGAAATCAGAGGCAAGGACAGACCAAAAACCATACTAGTAAGCATCAATGGTAGGGAAGGAGAGATGGGCACCATTACTAGCAATGAAGACCCTGCTGGCACCTACATCCAGAAGGAATCAGGGGAGGTGACAGCCTATGTGTCTGATTCTGAGTCTGATAGGGAACCCTTGTACCCTGAGGAAGAGAGACATAGGATGTTAGTGATTAGGAGAAGCTTCCATACCACTCCCAAAGGTAAGAAGTCTGACCAAAGAGAGAACAATTTTCAGACCAAGTGTAGGGTTGTCGAGAAACTTTGTGACTTAATCATTGATGGGGAAGTGAGACCAACTGTGTTAGCCAAGACCTGGTACAGGAGCTGAAATTGAAGACACAAGCACACCCTCACCCTTATAAGCTTAGGTGGTTAGATAATAAATCCTCTGGTTCAGTAGATAAGCAATGCTTGGTGACTTTGACCATAGGCTCTTACCAAGACCAGGTGTTGTGTGATGTTTTAGACATGAGTGGATGCCATATTCTCTTGGGTAGGCCTTGGCAATATGACAGGAGGGTTAAGCATGATGGTTACACTAACATCTACACCCTTAGGCATGAGGGGAAACTGAAGGATTTGATACCCTTACCCCCTCACAGAGCTATACCTCCACCTAAGAGTAAGCAACCAGTGCACCTTATTAGTAGGAAAGAATGTGAGAAAGAGCTGAGGCAAGTTGGCTACTGTTGGATTATGTTCACCAAAGAGATTAAGCAAGAGCAGAATGAGCTACCTAAGGAGATCAGACCTATCATTGAGGATTTTGTAGATGTCTTTCCAAATGAGTTACCCTTAGGGCTACCACCTATTAGAGGTATTAGCATCAAATTGACTTAGTGCCTGGGGCTGTATTACCAAATAAGCCATCTTATAGGACCAACCCTAAGGAGGCAGAGGAGTTACAAAGGCAAGTTAAGGAGCTGGTGGATAAGGGGTTTGTGAGAGAGAGCCTCAGTCCTTGTGCTGTGCCTACCTTATTAGTTCCTAAGAAGGATGGGAGTTCGAGAATGTGTGTTGACAGTAGGAGCATTAATAATATCACTGTCAAATATAGGTTTCCAATTCCAAGGATAGATGACATCATGGATGAGCCAGGTGGATGCACAATGGTTTAGTAAGTTGGACTTAGGGAGTGGATATCACCAGATTAGGATGAAAGCTGGGGATGAATGGAAAACAACTTTTAAGACCAAGTATGGGCTATATGAATGGATGGTGATGCCATTTGGACTCACTAGGGTAGCTAGCACCTTTATGAGATTGATGACTAAAGTCTTTAGACCCTTTTTAGGAAAGTTTGTAGTTGTTTATTTGGATGATATATTAGTATATACCATAGGGTTGCAGGAGCATTTAGGACACCTTAGAGAGCTATTAACCAGACTTAGGGAACAAAAACTGTATGCTAAGCTTGAGAAGTGCCAATTCCTAATGACAGAGGTGAGTTTCTTGGGTTTCATAGTAGGTGAAGATGGGATTAAACCTGATCAGACCAAAGTAGAAGCCATCAAGAGTTGGCCAACATCTAGCACTATCACCCAGGTCATATCATTTCATGGTTTGGCTTCCTTTTATAGAAGGTTCATCAAGAACTTTAGTAGTGTCATGAGCCCTATCACTGAGTGTACTAAGAAGGGAAATTTCACTTGGACACCAGAGGCACAAGAAGCTTTTGAAAAGATCAAAGTAGCTACGTGCCAAGCACCTGTTCTCAAACTACCAGATTTTAGCCAACCCTTTGAGGTGGAATGTAATGCAAGTGGGGTAGGAATAGGGGCTGTTTTAGTGCAAGAAGGAAGGCCAATAGCTTATTTCAGTGAGAAGCTCAACCATAGTAGGCTGAATTATTCTACTTATGACAAAGAGTTTTATGCCTTAGTGAGAGCTCTTGAACATTGGTCACACTACTTGAGAGCTCAGCCTTTTGTTTTGCATACTGATCATGAATCTCCTAAGTATATAAATGGGCAAAAGAAACTGAACCCAAGGCATGCTAGGTGGGTGGAATATTTACAAACTTTTGACTTTGTGGCCAAATATAAGACTGGAAAAACAAATGTAGTGGCTAATGCCTTAAGCAGAAAACAACACTTCTTAGCTATACTAGAGTCTAAGATCCTAGGTTTTGAGTTAATCAAAAAGCGTTACCCTAATGATGAGGACTTTAAGGAGATTTATTTGAGTTGCCTAGGTGGACCTAATGGTACTTACCATATTCAACAGGGTTTCCTTTTCAATAAAAACAGGTTGTGCATACTAAGATTACCTCTGAGACTGTTGTTGGTTAAGGAAGCACATGAAGGGTGACTTGTTGGTCACTTTGGGATTCAAAAGACCTTAGATATCCTAGCTCAAAACATTTTTTGGCCAAAGATGTTAGGCACTGTGGGCAAATATGTGTTAAGATGTGAAGTGTGCATTAAAGCTAAACTTGTTTTTCACAAAGGAGAGTATAAACCCTTACCTACGGCTCATAAACCATGGGAACACCTAAGTATGGACTTTATAGTAGCCTTGCCTAGGACTAGGAGGGTTAAGGATGCCATCATGGTTGTAGTGGATAGGTTCTCAAAGATGGCTCATTTCATAGCATGCACTAAAGTGGAGGATGCACAAAGTATAGCTAGTTTATACTTTGTAGAGGTTGTTAGATTGCACGGGGTCCCAAAATCAATAGTATCGGATAGGGATAGCAAATTCCTAAGTTCCTTTTGGAACACCCTGTGGAGACTGTTTAGCACTAAGCTTTGTTTCAGCACTGCTCATCACCCACAAACTGATGGGGAAACTGAGGTGACTAACAAGACCTTAGGGTCATTACTAAGGTCACTTGTTAACAAAAATCTTAGGGACTGGGACTTTAAGCTGAGCCATGCAGAGTTTGCCTACAACAGAAGTCCTAGTTGTAGTACTAAGCACTCTCCTTTTGAATGTGCGTATGAAATGAACCCTGCTTTACCAATGTCACTAATTGATCTTCCTTCTGATAACAGGTATAATAACATGGCTCATGAACAGGCTGAAAATCTGATGAAAATCCACAAGCTGGTGCATGAAAATATAGTAAAGGCTAACATCAAGTATCAACAACAAGCAAATAGGGGACTGCAGCAAAGCAGGCAGCTGCAAGTTGGAGATTTTGCTTGGATTCATTTAAGGAAAGAGAGGTTTCCTCAACTCAAGAAGAATAAATTAATGCCCAGGCCAGTGGGACCATTTCAGATAATAGACAAATATGGGGACAACGCCTTTAGATTGGATCTACCAGAAGGATTTGGCATATCTCTTACTTTCAACATAGGAAACTTAGCACCTTACTTAGGGGATGCTGAATTGAGGACAATTCCTTCTAAAGAAGGAGGGAATAAACAAATTTGGGATGGTTCAATGATGACTCACATCAGCAACATGGATGAAGAACTAAGCCAAGCGTCAGATTCAAGCAAGGAGACATATTCATCAACAGAGGAAGAGGATACAGGGCTCAAAGCAGCAACACAGCAAAGCCCATTGATAATTGGCAAGTAGCTGACCTTGCAGACCTTGCTCAGAACCAACCAGGAAAGACTCAGAAGCCATGGAAGATGAAAATGGAATCTTAGTACATGGACCTTCAGACCTTAGCCCAAGGACATTACTATATATCATGGACAACCCACTGAAACTAGTGATAAAGGTCGACCAGTCAGTAGGTAGCCCAAAACAGAACAGAACAGGGCTGCAGACCTATCCTGACCAGCAAAGCTAGCAAGCCTTGCCCAGATCGTGTTTTCTGATATCCTGTACCACCAAGGGCAGAAATGGAATCTCTGCACTAGAATCTTTCTGCCAAGACTCTTAGTGACCATCATCATCTTTTGGAAGAGCACAAGACTCTTAGTCTTCTGTCAGAATATCAGAACACTTAGCTTAGCTTGTTTTTTCATTTTTTTTTAATGTGCACATGTTTTGCACGTGTCTTTTAATGACCGTCATTATTAGTTTCCTGAGTCATTAGCAGCCTCATTGTATTTCCCTCGTCCCTCACGTCTATAAATAAATGGCCTTAGCCTTGTAATAAACAACTTTGAGATTTCAGAAATTATAATTCATTGGATTTCATTCCTTAGTTTTTCCTTGAGTGTTTATGAACATTTAACGATCTTGATTAGTGCAAGATCATCACCTTTTGCAACTGAGAGTAGTCCTTGGTTGTAATTAGGGAATTGTTGGCCTTGGAGGATCGAAACTCCTAGTCTTTCAATTCAAGAACTATCCGATTACATTATTCTGTTTTTGATAAGTCACTGTTTAATTGTGTTTAGGAATTGTTTGGCTATTACATTGCGTGGATTTGAATGTTTGTTTACATATTACATTGAAGATTTCCTCCCCAAATTCAGTCGAAGATCACTTTACTTATTCACTTCTCACAATAATTAAAAACAAAATCAACTAAACAGGATCAAAACCAGGAACAAACCCGATACACCAGTTTTTTCAATGAAGAATCGACCAATGAAGATGATGAAATGTGCAAAGGTATAATCTCCCATTTTCTTAGTTATCTCCACTTATCCTCAAATCACTTCAACTATAACCAAATCTAGAATTAATTTTTCACAAAAGTAGTAAACATACACCACCAAAATGATGATCACTTTTTCCACCCCAAGCAAAATGAGTATCGAAAGCTTTTAAAAATATCAACAATTTCAACAAAAATGGAAAAACAATTTGATTCTTCAATGGCTGATGCTTATGGAGGAAATGGAAGAGGGAGGAAGGGAAAACCGGGAAAGTTTGAAATCGGGAATTGAACAAACATGAAATGGGGAATGGAAAAAAGGTAGACAGTGTCGTGGAAGCACGTGCTTATTTTAAAAGGGATCATGTTTTATTTATCGCTCAGGGCCTCTAAAATATACGAGATGAAATAAAGGGTCTATGTTTTATTTCTCGCCCAGGCCCTTAAAATGTCCGAGATGACCTTGTAGTTCGATAACCATCTAAAGAAGCCAATCAACTATGTAACCTCAAACTTTAATACTAGTTTCAAAAAAATATATTATGATCTATAAATTTTGCTAGCTATGAATTAATCTAGAGGTATATATAAAACACGAACATTTTTTTTAAAGTTTATTTTTTTAAAGTATTAGAGGAAATAAGTGTGCCTCAAACTATTTGGAAAATAAGCTTCTAGGGAAAACGCTGATAAAGGCAGTGTTTTTGTACCCCATTGGGCTGGATGGGATTTTGGTTCGAAGACGAAAACGCTGTCCAAGACAGCGATTTACTCTTAATGTAAAAGGCAACATTTTTCCTCTCTTTTAATTTTTTTTTTTAAAACAATGTAGTTTGGTAGTAGAAGGATTCGAACCTTGGTTTCTTGCAAACTCAAAGCACGCACTAACCACTATTCCAAATAAGAATAATAAAAAGATATAAATATTTAAAAAAAAAATAACCATTTAGAAAAATATTAAAAAAATAATATTAAGGATGTTAAAAATAAGAATATTAAAAAATAAGAATATTAAAAAAATATAAATTAAAATTAAGAATATAATGAATATTAATAATATAAATATTAAAACAATAAAAATTAAGGATATTAAAACTAAAAATTAAAAATATTATAAAAGTAAAGAAAAATAAAAATATTCTTAAATAATACTAATATTATTCTTAATTTTACAATAAAAATCAAAGTTTGATATAAATAGTCGTTGGAAACTTTCATTTTGGAAATTTATTTGCATATTAAATAACATTAATAGTAAAATAGTTTTAAATAAGTTAAGTTGGCTTAGAGATTAGTGCATGCTTTGACTTTGAGGAGACTAAGGTTTGAGTCCTTGTACAACCAAAATAATGAATTATTTTTTATTTTAAAAAAATTAATGGAGGAAAAACGCAGTTCATTAAGTGTAAAACATTGTCTTTGATAGCGTTTTTTTCCTTCCACCCAACCCAGTTCCCAACTCATCAGGGTACAAAAATATTGTCCTTGACAGCGTTTTTACTAGAAGCTTATTTTTTCAAATAATTTGGGGCGAAACTTATTTTCTCAAATATTTAAAACAAAAAGTTTAATTTAAAAAAAAAGTTCCTATAAAACACAGTTGTTGCAACAGAAAAAAATAACGAACTTTTTTTTATTTAAGCTTTTTTTTTTAAGTATTTGGGAAAATGAGTGACTCCTCAACTATATGGAAAAATAAACTGTCAAGAGTAGCGTTTTTGTCCCCGATGGGCTGGGACTTGGGTCGAAGGGGAAAACACTATCAAATTAATAAGTTTTATTGCACAAGGGATTGGAACCTAGGATCCTTTGCAATCCAAAGCATGCACTTACCACTAAACCAACATAACTTCTTTGAAATTATTTTACTATTAATGTTATTTAATATGAAATTAAGTTTCTAGATGAAAAGTTTCCAAAAGACTATTAATATCATACTTTGACTTTTAACTTTTTAATATTCTTATTTATAATTTTTTAATATTTATATTATTAATATTCTTTAATATTTATAACTTTAATTTCCTTTTTTTTCATATTCATATTTTTTAATATTGTTTAATATTTTTATTTTTTAATATTCTTAATTTTTATGAGCATTAAAGAGTATTAATTATATAAATATTATTATTTTTTAATATTCTTATTTTGTAGTATTCTTATTTATTAATATTTTAATATTTATATTATTAATAGTCTTATTTTTTTGCCTTCAAAAAAGATATTATTAATTTTTTAATATTTTTATTTTAATATTGTTTATAGTCATAATATTTTAATGCTCATATTTTCTTAATATTCTTAATTTTTAATTTTTAATATTATAAATATTCTTTAAGCTCATAAAAATTAAGAATATTAAACAATATTAAAAATATACGAGTATTAAAATTTGAATTAAAATTAAAAATATTAAAGAATATTAATAATATAAATATTAAAAAAAATTAAAATATTAAAAAATTAAAATAGTACGACTATTCTTATAGTCACAATTGTTTAATTTTGTATACTAATTACTACGAGAAAAGAATATTAAAAAATAAAAATTAAAAACATTACAACTATAAATTAAAAATATTATTTAAGTAAAGAAAAATAAAAATATTTTTAAATGATACCAATATTATTCTCCATTTTACAATAAAAGTCAAAGTTTGATATTAATTGTCTTTTAGAAACTTTAATTTTTGAAAACTTATTTTCATATCAAATAGGAAAAATTATCTATAATAATCTCACCTATTGTTCATCTGCTATAAATAATCCCTACTATTGATTGTTTCAAAATAATCTAACTTTTGTATATTATTTGCTGACAGCACCCTTTCTCACATTTTAACCGACTATTATATGTACCTACTAGCCGTTACACTCACTTCTTTTTCCCCCTTATGCTACTTCTTTGGTCTAACCGTAGTCCTATATGACAGTAGGTATCTATAATAGTTGGTTAAAATATGAAAAGGGGTGCTGTTAGCAAATATAATACAAAGGTTGGATTATTTAGAAATAATCAATAATAAGGATTATTCACAGAAAATGGATAATAGTTGGGATTATTCTTGACAAATTTTCCAATTAAATAACATTAATAATAAAATAGTTTGTGGCTAGTGCACGCTTTAAATTGCCAAGTGAGCAAGGTTTGAACCTTTGTACAACCATACATTCTAATAATTTTTTTTTCACAAAAAAAAAATTAAGGTTGAGGAATCGCTGCCAAGGGCAGCGTTTTCCATTAAGTGTAAAACGCTGTTTTTGACAACGTTTTTCCCTACCACTCAAAACCCAATTCCCATCCCATTAAGGTACAAAAACGTTGCCCTTGACAACATTTTTTATATATGCTTATTTTTCCAAATAGTTTGGGGTGACACTTATTTGTCCAAATACTTTGAAATTAAAACTTAAATAAAAAAAAAAGTCTCATTATATTATTCATTATGCCTTAAGTTTTAGGGGCCCTTTTTATTTTTCGCTCCAAAGCCTATAAATGAACAAAATGGCCCTATTATTACTAATATATACATTATTATCTATTTAAAATTATTTGTTAGTACAAATGTCAAAACTTTGACTTTAAATTCTTAATTGAACATGTCTTTGCTTGTACTTTGAAGAAGGACTTTGAGAATGTCTCAATTGGTAATGAATTGATATTTGGAACGATCAATGAAGTGGTCGATGACTCGATGTGGGGCTAATGAGGCTTTATTAAAAGGAGGAACAACGGAAAGCAAACAGAATTGAGGCAAGCGATGTGCTCATTCAAGCATTTAAAGAGCTCATCATAGCACATGTGGTAGAGACAAACAGAAGACATCAGATTCATAAGTGCAATTATTTGCACTTATTTATATCATTTTATATTCCTTAATGATGGTCGTTGTTAGTAATTTCGTATTTTTTTTAGGATTTATGTTACTTTGCCCATTTTGGTTATTCATGTTGATTTTAAGTGGTTTTGATTGTTTTAAGCATAATTCTTATGGTTTTACTAAGAAGATTTAGCTCGGTTGAAGATATTTTATAAAGAAAATGAGCAAAAGAGTAGAAGATTCTTTATAATGCAAAAGTTTTAAGGAGAAATTTGTTACATGTCTACTCTTTTGGCCATAACTTTTGATAGAAAGATGGTATTAATGCAAGGTTTGCGGCATTGGAAACTAGATTTCAAGATCTTTCTAACGATATTATATGTCCAATTCCAATAATTAAGCAAGAAATGACGACCGTTCGAAGTTTACTGAAATTATCAGCATATATATATAAAACACTGACTTGGCTTCCTGTTTGTGGAAGTGGCCGCGGAGTCGGCTTTTGCTTCTGGAATTTCGTGCTGGCTTTTTCCTATTACTTGAGTTTTATATTATTTTAGTTTATCTTTATTTTAATTAAGTTATTAGAGTTTATTTAGTGTCTTAATAAGGGGGAATGAGGTTAAGCCTCCTTTGGGGATCATAAGGAGGGAGATTCAAAACCTCTTCTTCTTCCTCCTCCTTCTTCTTGTTCCTTCATCTTTCTCCATGGAACACCATTTTTAATTCTTGTAAGCTTTTAATTTCTTATCTGGAATATACTTTCTCATTATTAGTTTAATCTTCTTTTATCAAATTTATATTAGTTTAATCTTTCTTTGTCAAACTATAATTGTTTTTTCTAGTAATTGTTATTTAATAAAAAGTGGTATTTGCCTCTCTTTGATCTTTAATTGTGTCTCTCATAGTTTAATTATTGTTTTATTCAAGCAAATTTCATTATTATAATCTTTTATCATGTTTGGTTTCATTATAGGATTTTTGTTTTTTTTTTATCATGGGTAGTGAGTATTAGATCCATTTTTCTAGAGTTAAGGTTTGAACCTCTAATTTAAGTATAATTTGATTATTGAATGTGTGTATAAAATTAGGAACAAAGGGATTAAATTGTGCTAATAACCCTAAATTAAATACGCTTTGTTGGACTACTTAATAAAACTAGCGTGTGAGATTAGGATCAACTTTGTTTTAGGGTAAATTTTAGTTAAATTCTTATTAATTCATTCAATAAAACTAGCGTGTGGGAATTGAATTAATAAGGTTCAAATCTAATATATAGTTGGTAAACAGAGCGAGAATTTGAGATAACAAGATCATATTTAATCACACAATTAATCCGATATTTTATAGACACAAGAATTTAGAATCCTGACACCCTAGATCTTTTTATCATATAGTTTCAACTCAATTTTTATTGCATTATTAGTTTATTAGTTAAGTACCCATCAAATTATCTTTTTCTTCAAGCAATATAATTAGTATGGATGAGCAACTTATTTGTCCTAGCTTCCTTTTGTTCTACCCGCATCTACACGTACATCGTGTACTTGCGGTTAAATATAATTTCACATCACAAATGCTGCTCGAGCAGCAGCTGATCAGTCAACATTGGATTCTTTTCTATTTTTTTTTTGCATTGAAGTTTTGTTTAATTGTTATGTTTATTGTCATGCATTATTGTTGATGTTAATTGTGTATTGAATGGTGAATTAAAGTGGGCACTGATGTATTCCTTCACTATAAAAGGATTCATCATTCATAGAATTAACACACCACAAACACCAGCACATTGTGAGAGGGTTGATTCAATTGTTAGAAACTTGAGATTGTTCTTTTTATGAATTAGTATATTGATCTTGAGAGTTTGTTCTTAAATTAGGAAGGGTTATTTATACTTGTATTGTTGAATCCATTTATAAATAAACTTTATTTGAGAGAAGGTATCCAAGATACCTCATAAATTGCGTCTATTCTATTGCTTTTATTTGATTATTCTCATCTTATTTTTTATAAGTATAACCGATTGAAGTTTTCATTTCATTATTTATTTTACGTAGTGTTGTTTTTGAGTTATATTATTAAAAGAATAATAATGTCTCGCTATCTTACATGTTTTTGTTGAGTTTATATTTGTTAATTCAAAATTAATGTTCGGATAGTCTAAAAATACCAAATGAACACAGTAGACTATGGCTCTAGCTCGCATGGATTATTGTCAAATAAACACATTGTATTATTAACGTTAATTAGTGAGAACTGAGAAGAATGGAGGATGGCCGCCAGTGGGGTTGATGGTCAGCATTTGGGGTGAGGGGACTGGAGGCTGGCCTGGGTTGGCTAGGGACTGATTGGATTTTTTTTTTAAGTTAATTAAATTAAGTAATTAGTTTTATAAATTAATAATATGATATTTACATAAATAAAATGGATATAAAAAAGAAATATATTTTTTTAAAAAAAAAATTGATTAAAAAGAAATATCACGTGTACAAGCATGAAGTTTGCCACATTTAAAAAGTGTTTCGTTTATGTCAAAATCAGCACAGTAGCCTCTATTGCATACTTCCTCTGTTCTGTATTAGATGCTACATTAGCATGGGCACACAAATTAAGAATTCTTCTCACCTGCAGTGTAGCTTACTGTTCACACTATAAGGTATAATATTTTATTGTTGTTAATTGAAAAAGAAAAAGAAAAAATAGTTTAGATTAAAAACATAATTTTAAATTAAGTTAGATTTCAGATTCATTTCCCCCCAAAAATAATTTTCCCACCCAAATATTAGAATTCCCTCTAATATTACAAATTTTCAGCAAAGTACAAATTTTTACACAAAAGTCAACATTAATTTTTCAACACAGTTATCTATAAATAGATCAAACTGTGTATGAAATTTCAACACTTCTTCATTTCAATTCCTTCATTTGCTGTCCTCCCCTTTTAAATTGTCCATAAGAATTTAGATCCAATCCTATTTCTTTCATCAAGTCTACAAAACCAACAACAAGCAATCAAAAATAGCAAATGGCTTAGGTTCAAATTCAAGAAAAGGAATTCATTAATCCTGATATTGAGGTATTTATTTCTTACTTTGAAAACCTTAATATAGATTCTGAATATAAAATTTATGATGAGTACACAAGTGAAAATTATGGAAACATAGATGTCAGTTTGACTTTAGAGGAACCCATAAGCCATAGTCAAACATTAACATAGGACGAAACAGAAATTGAACCGAACCAACAACAAACATTAAGACAACAACCAGTGGGTAGTAAGAGGGAACTACCAGTTCAGACCATTAAGTTAATTGTGCAACAGTTAACTAGTTTGTCTAAAGAACCAGATAGACGTTTGCCACGGGGTACAATTAAAACAATTGCATTGCAACATAACACATCTAGGTGGACAGTAGCAAGGTTGTGGGAAGCAGCCAAAACATCAATGCAAAATGGCATTGTAATTGATGTTAATAGTAGAAAAAGGGGAAGAGTTGGTAGGAAACCAAGAGTCTTTGACATGAATCTGCTTAATGTTGTTCCAATTGAAAAGAGGACCACACTTAGAACAATGGCAACTGCATTAGGCATTGGTCATTCACAAGTTTAGAGAATGATGAAATCCGGTAATATTAGAGCACATACAAATTCAATTAAACCAAAACTTTCTCATGACCACAAATTGAGAAGAATCAACTTCATTTTATCCCAAATAATACCACCTACTATAGATAATATACCAAAATGCGGACTTATGTATAATGTCGTGCACATAGATGAAAAATGGTTCTACATGAGTAGGGAAGAGGAGGAACCATATAGATGTGTTCAAAACAAAAATTTCATAGGCAAAGTGATGTTTATAGCAGCTGTTGCAAGACCTCACATTAATTCTACTGGTGAAGTGTTGTGGGATGGGAAAATAGGAATTTTTCCGTTTACAGAGACTTATTATGCAATGAGGAGGTCAGAAAACAGACCAGCAGGTACAACACAATTAAGAGCAATAACAAGAGTTACACGCGACGTTCTTCGACACAAACTAATCAATGAAGTCCTACCAGCAATAAGATCAAAATGGCCAGCAAATGGGGTGAAAGATATTTGGATTCAACAAGATAACGCCAAGCCACATATTTTAATAAATGATCAAACATTCAATGAAGAAGCCAAGAAAGAAGGATTTAACATTAGATTAGTTTGTCAACCGGCCTCCAGTCCAGATATGAACATCTTAGACTTGGGATTGTTTAGTGCTATATAATCAATTCAATTCAAGTCATTCCCCAAAGACCTCAATGATTTTATCAAGGCGGTCAATGATGCGTACGA
Organism: Amaranthus tricolor; assembly: GCF_026212465.1. Classification (NCBI taxonomy): domain Eukaryota; kingdom Viridiplantae; phylum Streptophyta; class Magnoliopsida; order Caryophyllales; family Amaranthaceae; genus Amaranthus; species Amaranthus tricolor. The sequence goes on from NC_080054.1 coordinate 10,147,983, forward strand.
CACTTTTGAACCAAAGCTTTTAAACTACACGTGGATACAATATCAACTGTGCATGATAGAGGTGTTGAAAGCTAAAGGCGGTAATAACTATAAGAATCCACACATTGGGAAAAAAAGACTGGACAGGTTGGGTATGTTGCCCAAGCAGTTAGAAATTCCGCAAGAACTAATAGATACAGCACGTCAATTTTTCGATAAATATAAACATCATCAATAATAATTAAATAAAAGTCAGAATGCTCATGAGTTAAGACCACGGATTGTCGTCTTGCGTGGCCGCTTTGGCTTAAGTTCCACCTTATCAAATAATGCATAATCCTCCTCATCTGGTAAACCGTAGTACCAAGGTGGGGGTTCTTGATCATGATCATCAATACAATTTAATTCCCAACAATTCAAATAATAATGATCATACCATGAACTAAAGGTATTATCATATTTCATACATTCTCTTTGGACATCAGTTATTGAGTCGCACGATTTTTCCTTTGTTTCCATCTCCAAAATAATCTTATGTAGCAACAAAAACAGAACAGAGGAAGTACACATAATAAAAATCTTATCAATAGTAATAGACATTAAAAAAACCTTATCAGAACTCAACCATGTACATTAGTGTAAGATAATAAACTAATATTGATTAACCGAAGTATAAGTTAACATAATAAAAATCAAAATGTGATTTACAGAAATAGGAAAAATTTGATCAATGTTAGTTATTATAACAAAAATCAGAATGTGATTATTAGAAGTATAAGTTAACATAATAAAAATCAGAATGTGATTATCAGAATTATAAGTTTACATAATAAAAATCAGAATGTGATTATCAAAAGTATAAGTTAACATAATAAAAATCATAATGTGATTTACAGAAATAGGAAAAATTTGATCAAA
>NC_080054.1:10153879-10158879 GCF_026212465.1 Amaranthus tricolor
TATAAATAAGATAAGAACGATTTAAAAAAAAACCCAAGGGAATACGATAGTCGAGTCTTAGGGTGTATCTTTTGAGAATCTAAAGGTACATATGTGATTATGTGTTATGTGTGTTATGTGTTTACGTGTTTACGCATTAAGGATTCTTTGATGTTTCCTTACGATGTGTGAATTTTCTTTAAGTTAAGAGTCATGTGAATGGTAAAAGCTAAAGTTTAGATTGTGAAATTGGGGATTGGTGTTTGGCGAAAGAAGTATTAAAGGATATTGAAGTTTAAGTAGGTAATATTTCATTTGAATCTTTATTGAAGGATCTATTTGAATTATGTGTGATTATTTACTTGTGTAATAATAAAATAGTTTTAAAAGTTTTAAACTTTCAAGAAGATGTAGTCGATTCAAAGTTTCTTGAGTTTGTTTTCAAAAGTTAATATATACTCGGATAATTGGTGTAAGAAGTGGAGGACCAAAGTTTATCGAAGATTATGATGGCAAAGTCTAGGAATAATGCGATGTAAATAGTTTATAGGAAGTATTTTTTTTTAAAGTATCAAAAGTTAAGGGTTATTTGCATGTAAAGGTTGTAAATCAATTAATAGATATGAAATGTAGAAAAGTATTTGGGGTCATGAACTATTTAATGATATACGAATGAGAATTTCAACAAAGGGAAGTTACGAAGAAGACCAAAGGTTGATTTTGATAAGAATGTTGTAATATATATATTGTGGCGAATCATTGAGAGTCCTATACATATTTGAGGTGAGTGTGAAGTTGTGATTTAATGAAAAATTTTAATGGTTTATGATGTTGTAGAATGATTTTGGGAATTAAAATTTGGATGGTTGAAAATTTTATAAGGTCTTTATAGATGGAAAAGTTGAAGTTAACTTGTACTTATAAAAATAAAGGTTGATAGAAGCTAATGAATTGAAGTGATCGAAAAGTTGGTGATTAAGAAAACCATTGTTTGTTCTGTTGGTTCTGGTTGATGAAAAAAAATTTCATCATTAATTCCCAAGTAAATTAAAATGACTTCAAATATGATTTCTTCCACCTTTGTATCCAAATAATGCAGTGCCACGTAAATAATTTTCTTTCGGACACCCAAGCAATTTGGAAGTCTTCCTTCCCTTTTATGTTTTGTCTTATTCATTTGTGGAATGTGATAAACTATACCACCTTATTTCTTAATCAACTCAACTTCACATGCTTGTAAAATGATCCATACAAACATCAACACATTTGGATGTAAAGCCTCAAAAGTAGAATTTATAGCCTTAACTAATTGTGAATAATTATAGGCTGATTTTTTATGTTGCAATGCTTGTGTAGACCTAAAAAACCCTATGTCCAACACATTCATGTCTATAAAATTCGAGGTTGTTGAACTAAATGTAAACTAAATCTATCTATTGTTGTTGCCTTTCTAAACACTACATCATCATCTAAAATATGTGGCCTAGCATTGTCTTTTTAAATGTATATAGTTTTGCTTGCTGCTGCTGGCCTTTTGCTTCCTATAACTGGTAATATCTTGTGCACAATCATATCCATCGTGTGATTTTTAGTGATTTATTGTATGAGTTTGGTCTCTGTCTCTCCTATCTTCCTATTCTTTGAGCTCCTCTAAGCTGGTACTTGAGATGTAAAAGAAAAAATTCCTATCTTTCCATCAAAAATCTGATTGACCAGTATTTGAAAATATTGGTCTACCAACAGCACACATAAACATGCATGATTTTAGGCACATAGTGTTTTGACTGAATTTCTCTATGCGGCTCTATATCCCCGTGTGTGAGATAATACGTTTGTTGCGTCTTAGTGAGGTAAAATAACTTCTCATCTATGTGTTTACATGTCATTAAACTTAAAATTGTTTGCTTCCTCATCTAAAATGCAACTTGAGAGACAAAACATTAACCTGTCAAGTTTATTTTTATCATTTAGTAACCGCTTAATTGCATTGGTGTGCTTTCGAATGAACTTCTTTTTCCATCTCCATACTATGTTTTGACTAACCCCCATGGCCCTTGCAAATGCTATTTGACTTGTCTTTTTGGCTTTTTCAAGTCTCTTGAACTTAGTATCATCAAACTTGATTTCATCTCTTGATTTATTCCCAATCCTTTTACTGTTGACATTAATGGAAATTATCAAAATAATCAAAAATTGCAAATGATATACTTGCAATGTTGGCTTCTATTATTGTTGTGTTTGATTATGCTTTTGGTGTTGGTAATTAAGAAATTGTTTGATGAAAAAGAGATCGTCTTGCTCCACATACTATTCAAATTTGTGTTTTTAAAAAAGATAGAGATCACACTCATAGAATACAAGGACTAAACGTTGTTGATCAATGTGACGATTATCCATGAATGATGATGGATACATCTACATTATCAGGAAGAGAGGTAGCAAATGCAAAAGGTATAAGTAATTTGGTGAAAAATCTAGCACCAAACCAAATCAAACCGAGTTAGCAATTTGGTTTGAATATATTTTGACTGAATTTTAATTATAATTTGATCTTTGGTTTGGACTCGATTTAGGTCCCAAAACCCCAAAAACTACAATATGAATGCGTGTGTTTATAAAAATCCAATATGAAAATACTAATTATTCAGTATTAGGTTTCAAAAACGATAATTTATCCGTTTTCATAAAATGAATAATCCGAATTGGGTACCTGGTTTTAAAACAATATACCAGATCCAGAAGACATAGTTTTGAAATTCGATATCTTATTTTATATTTAACCTTTTTTCCATTTTTAGTCACCTAAATGTCTGAATTGCCCCCTAAAAGAATATTCAACATGTGTAAATCACTACATAACCACACAATATTTAAGTATGCTACTATCTGATTGCCACAATTTTAAACTCTAAAGAGCCTTCTAAGTTCCACCTAGGCGGGGTAGAGAGCAAAGGGTAAAAACGTGTAGCCAATCCTGATTGCCAAGCAGTTGTTAACTAGTAACTTCGCATATGATTAAAACTATATAGTAGTTTATTGTAGGATTATTACTTTCTTTGTATATGGTGATACTATTAAGTGTCCCATTAGAGTAGCCTTGCCAGATGGTGAGCAAAACATGGCAGAATTAAAATGGAAAAGATTTATAAACCACGTACATACTATAAAAATAATTTTTTGTTAATTAATAACTTCTCATATGATTATAAATTATATAGTAGTTTATTGTAGGATTATTATACTTTGTTTGTACATGTTGACTAACCTGGCACATGCCATTTCCTTCCTCAGTTAAGTAGGTTTTCAGTTTTCTGCTTGCCATTACCACTGCGAATAATATATTTTCAACTTCGCTGTAATTACCTTTTGATCCGCGGAAAGCATGACTTATGTAATACACAGGGAGTTATTTCTTTTCTCTTTCAGCGATCAATACCCCAGATAAAGAGTATTCTGAAACAGAGACATATAGAACTAAGCTTTCTCCATTAATAGGTGAACCTAGTTTTAGCAGAGAAGCTAGGTATTCCTTCCACTTGTTGAAGGATTCTTCGGCCTCGTTTGTTCATTCGAACTTCGTTTACTTGAGGGTTTTAAAGAAGGGGAAGCATTTGTCCGCTGATTTGGACATGAAGCTTCCTAGAGCAGCAACACAACCTGTTAGTTTTTGCACCTCCTTTACTGATGTTGGAAATTTCATATCCAGTATTGCGCGAATCTTGTTAGGATTTGCTTCAATACCTCTTTCGTCTACGAGAAACCCGAGACATTCCCTCCAGTGACCCGAAATACACATTAGTCAAGATTGAGGCGCATTTGGTGGTTACGAAGGGTCATGAATGTTTCACGTAGATCCACAATATGTTTAGATGATTGTTTTCTTTTGATGATCACATCATCTACATAAACCTCTAAGTTTCTGCCTATCTGAGACTGAAAGACTTTGTTAACCATCCTCTGATATGTTTCCCCTGTGTTTTTTTATTCAAAGGTCGTGATTTTATAGCAATACACACTGGCGTTTGTAATAAATGTCGTGTGAGGTTGATCTTCTACGGCTAAAGAGATTTAATGGTAACCTGCATTAGCGTCCATGAAGCTTAGAAGGGCATGTTCTGCTGTAGAATCCACCAAGCGATCTATTTTGGGAAGAGGATAATCATGTTTCGGACATACTTTATTTAGATCTGTGAAGTCTACGCACATTCTCCACTTCTCATTTGGCTTCTTCACGAGGACAATGTTGGAAAGCCAATTTGAATACTTGCATTCTCGAATGAACCCGGCTTTCAGCAGCTTCTCCACCTCTTCTTTTGCGGCATTGATTCTCTCTTTTCCTTGATGCCGCAGCTTTTGTTTAACTGGCTTGTAGCCGGGCTTTATATCAAGCTTATGACACATGACGCTTGGTGGTATACCAGGCATCTTATCCATAGAAAAAGCAAAGATGTTATAGAACTCGGCTATAGTGGTCAACACATCGTGTCTTACTGTTTCTAAAAAGTTTTTGCCTAGTTTAATTGCTTTTCCTTCAAATAAGGCATTGACGGGCCATCACCTAATATCCCTTTAGGATGCCGACTTGTCCATCATCTAGTTCGAATTGCAGTAAAAGTTGATGAGGGAAGATTGCGGCTTTGATTTTGTTTATGAGGGGGAGCCCCATGACGGTGTTGTATGGAAATTTCAAGTCTACTACGGTGAATCGGATAGACTTTGCTCTGTAATTGGTTCTTTTTCCAATTTGTATAGGGAGTATGATAGTCCCCAAGGGTAAGACTTGATTACCCCCAAACCATATTAGTGGTTTATCTAGGGGTTGCAAATGTTTTTCCTCAAACTTCATTTGCTTAAGACACTCCATTGTTATAAGGTCCGTGGTACTTCCAGTATCTAGTAGCACTCGCATCACCTTCATGACATTCCAAAGGATCAGCGTGGGGTTTTTGCAACGATTGGGAAGTATTGGCGTCGAATTTCATGACGGACCCCCCTGAGGTAGTTTTCGGCGGTCCTTTTAG
>NC_080054.1:10163842-10168842 GCF_026212465.1 Amaranthus tricolor
ATATATATATATATATATATATATATATATATATATATATATATAGATATATATATATATATATTATACATTATATTATATATTATATATATATATATATATATATATATCAAATATATATATTACAATACATATATATATATATATATATATATATATATATATATAATATATATCAATATATATATTAGAATATTCATATATAAATATTAATGTATATCTATATATATATATGTATATATATATATATATTGATATATTATATATATATATATATATATATATATATAACTATATATATATATATGTATATATATGTATATATAGATATATATATATATATATATATATATATATATATATATATATATATATATATGTATATATATGTATATATTAGATATATATATATATATATATAATATATATATATATAAATATATATATATATATCTATATATATATATATATATATATATATATAATATATATATACATATATAATATATATATATATATATATATATATATATATATATATATATATATATATATATATACATATCTATACATATATATATATATATATATATATATATATATATATATATATATATATATATAATATATATATATATATATATATATATATATATATATACATACATATATATTGGGTGATCGGGTCGGTTTCAGGCGGGGTGTCATTCGATTCAGTTGTATTTCAGATCAGTTATATTTCGGATGCATGTTGCGACGGGTCACACTCGGGTCGGGTCGGTTAGTCACGGTTCGGATGAAGATTGGTTATTCGAGCTATCGGGTTAGCATCATTTCGAGGTCAGTGGAAGTTCATAGAGTTTCAATAGGTCTCGGGTTGTCAACGGTTAATAATTGGTTCGGTTTTACCAGGTACAAATCGTATTCAGTACTTTTCAAGTAGAATTTGGTTACGAATTGCGAATTACTAATTATTATTGATTGAGTTAGTATCAGATTAAGTTGTTAGCCATTTTTTAAATTGATGATAAGGTTCCTTTACTTAAAGAAAAATAGTGAAAATGCAAATCAATTAGTGATCATTATTATATTGTTACTTTTACTTGTTTGACCGGAAATTAAAATTATATAGTTTTTTTAATTTTCATCTAATTCGATTAAAAATAGTTAAATAAACATTGACCATTGATTATTAACTCTAAATATATGAAATCAAGTATTTATAAAATTTATTTTATTAAAATAATGATCACTTTATTAGAATAACTAATAAGATGATTGAATATGAGTCGATCATACTTCTATGTTAAAAATTGATTCAGGTTTACAACAGTTCGATCTAAACTTCGTTCGGGTTAAGTCTGTTTTAGCCTGATCGAGTTCGGTTTCCAGTATGATTCGGGTCGGTCATTATTAGGTTTGGGTAATCTCGGGTTAACAGTTATGTGTCGGTTAGAAAAATTGATTACAGGTCGGGTTCACTTTTCACATTTTCGGTTGTCAACTGGTTCGGGTATAACTTCTAGTTTGGTAATGCCGGTTCGATAAACCTAAAAAAGGAAAGCATTTTCGGGTCAATTTACTTTCGATTTCGGATCCGATTTCCGGATAGGCCCACTTTTAAAGAGCTCTAAGGACGAGGATGAAGTGGTTTGCATAAAACTCTCATTTTGTATTTGCAGACATAGCTTATTAATTTGTCCTTTTAGTAAGAAAGTCAGTTGGTCTATAAATGTTTTGTTTTGTTTCCTGTAACACGCAAATTCAAATAATGTGTTATATGCAATAAGTCTTGTTGCTACTTGCTATCCGTAATAATTAATTTCGTTTTTAGTCTTCTTATTTTATTTTTCTTTCATAATTTTTAAGTACAAAAATTTTAAATTTTTTTTTCTATTTCTTTTGTATTCCTTCCAATCCATTTAAAAAAAAAAAATATCTCTTTCTATTTCCCTTTTCTTGGGTTTTTTGTCCGTCCATCCTAATACGCTAGTGTGAAAGGGTCAGGCGGTCAGCTTCAGCAATTAAAATAATTGCAGATGGTGAATACACATATAGTACCAAATGATAATTAAAGTAATAAACAACTAATATATATAGTACTATGCGATTAGATAATTACTTCACAAAAGTAAATGTGAAGGAAATTGCATGTGGTGTGTTACTCAACGTATATGAAAACAAACAAGTTAGTTGGCGTACTTTTACTGTGGTGGTGAGGAAATTTAATGGTGTTACATGTTTTTACATGTGGGTTTATTTTTTTTAATTTGCTTAAAACTCATAAAATAACATAAACGATACTTTCAACCATCATACCTTTTATCTGTTAGGGTAACTAATTCATATTAGCATATATTATCTGCAATCTGCATCAATAATATGCATATGATTATCAGTTTGATTACGTAACACACTGAATCAAAGTAAATTCATGTTAATTAGCATATACTATCCAAGGCAGCATTTTATACTAATTTTAATCAATTTATTTTCAGCTCCCAATGTAATTGGTTTAAAATAAATATTTATGCTAATTTTAAATAAAGTAAGGATTTTGCTTCTTTTATAAATATTTACACTAACATGAGAGCTTGACATTCCTGCAATTTTATGTTGACCTCCACTAAACCTTGGTTTAACATAGCTTGAAAAAATCCACCAAAATCTCCCTCTAATTTCTTATCACTTTAATCAATCTACTCCAAAGATAAATAAGCATAGCCTAACCTTGGTTCACCTTGATTGGAGTTTTGTACTTCGTATTAAAACCAGGAAATTAAGGAAGGAGAGAAAGAGGAAGAGCATTCTTACTCATGACCCAAAAAAAAGCTTATTTTAATATTTCACAACTTTTCTCTCTCTTAAAAATTCATTTTTCAACTTAATTTTATTAACAATGACTTCTTTTAAAAAGTCATCATCCTCTCTTTCTTACCTTTTCTCTACGCCACTAAAAATTCTCTCCCTTAATTTATCTAACATTTATCTTTTTTTTATAATAATATTTTCATGTACAAAGTTAAGATAATTTTTTATTTGATTAAAATAGATCTACTATTTTATTCTTTTAATAAAACTAATATTTTTAATAAATATAAATGTAGACATTAATAATAATTAAGGAAAATTCGTTAACTTCAAATAAAGATTACAATGTGCATACATAAAATAAATACACAAATTAAAAAACTAAAATTTTAAATGATACATTAATTGCGGTTCCTTGCAACCTTTTGCCAGATATTTTCAACCAAGTCATCTTTTAAGGATAAATGTGTTTGTCGATCTTTCACATCATCCTTATTTTCCAAGTATCGGTTGATATCAACAATTCTATCTGTGTAATACTCAAACTCATCATTTAATCCACTTGTACCTTCCGATTGACCTTTTGGGCGATCTCCCCTGAACTCTCTGCCATTAGCATAGTGTGTATATGTATCACTTTCATCTTCCAATATCATATTATGCATAATTATACAAGAAATAATTATATCAGAGAGTCGTTCTTCATCCAAAGAAAGTGATGGCTTTCTAATTATTGCAAATCGAGCTTGCAACACCCCAAATGCTCGCACCACATCCTTTCATGCTACTTCTTGATGTTAAGCAAATAACCTTGCTTTTGGTGTTTGTGGTTCAGTAATAGACTGAATAAAAATAGCCCATTTAGGATAAATGCCATTAGTTAGATAGTAAGCCATGTCGTATTGATTTCCATTAACCGTGAAATTGACAGGTGGTACCCTTCCTTCAAACAAATCAACTAAAAGAGGTGATCGATATAGGACGTTGAGATCATTATATGAACTTGACATCCCAAAAAAGGCATGCCATATCCATAAGTCATGATCAGCGACAACTTCAAGAAATAATGTTGCAACACCAACTCAACCTTGATATTGCCCTTTCCATGCTGCTGGGCAATTCTTCTACTCTCAATGCATGCAATCAACACTACCAATCATGCTAGGGAATCCTCGTTCTTCACTAAAGGCCAATAATCTCGTCAAATCTTATGGTGTTGGTATTCTCAAATAATGTTGCCTAAATTGGTTGATTATTCTCTTTATTAAATGAGTGAGTGCTTTTCGTGCTGTGCTTTTGCTAATTCGGAAGTACTCATCAACTTGATCAGCAGCCACCCCGTATGCTAGCATACGAAGAGCTGTAGTACACTTTTGTAAAGCACCTTAGACCTTTTTTTACCAGTTGCATCAATGTTGGTAGTGAACCATGGATCATTATTGGAGAAAGCTTCCATTATCCGTAAAAATACATGTTTCCTCATCCTAAGCCTACGTCGAAACTTGATCAGCAGCCACCCCGTATGCTAGCATACGAAGAGCTGTAGTACACTTTTGTAAAGCACTTTAGACCTTTTTTACCAGTTGCATCAATGTTGGTAGTGAACCATGGATCATTATTGGAGACAGCTTCCATTATCCGTAAAAATACATGTTTCCTCATCCTAAACCTACGTCGAAACAATCGAGAAGAATATGTAGGATTTTCAGCAAAATAGTCATTAAATAGTTGGGAATGACCTTTTGAATGGTCTCTTTGAATTTGACATTTTTTTTGGTTCTCACCCATAGTTAGTGTTGAAACACTAGGAGGAATAACGTATTGAAAGGAATAATCAACCATATTATCTATTAGTTCATTCTCTTCATCAGAAGATGAAGAACTTGAAGTGGATGAAGAAAAATTAAACTTATAAAAACTCATTTTGAAGTTATACATCCAATTGAATGTGGATGTGCATATATATAATATTATGCATGCCAAAAGGTGATGGAAATGAGAAGACTAATGCATGCCAAAAGGTGATGGAAAGGAAAAAACTAATGCATGCCAAAAGGTGATGAAAATGAGAAGGCTAATGCATGCGAAAAGGTGATGGAAAGGAAAAGACTAATGCATGCTAAAAGGTGATGGAAATGAGAAGATTAATGCATGAAAACCTTACATAATTAAAACAACTTTTTGAAACA